>NC_057798.1:728530886-728569295 GCF_018294505.1 Triticum aestivum | reverse complement strand
ACCTTCTCGCCGGGAAGCTCCCTTCTCCTGAGCTGCGAAACCTCAGCCCCACCTCCATGGCGCCCCCCCCCCACCGCACCAATTTCACAGCCGCCCTCCTCCCTAATGCAGGAGACGATGTCCATTTGCCGTCGTGCACTGGGCCGTGTGCCTCTTACTCCGTGCTACTGGTGCTGCCTCGATAACGGCTGCGTGAACCGTACCGTAGCCGATTCACCATCGCCGTTTTTCACGGCGCCGGAGCGGCTCCAACTTTGGATCTAGCCAGAGTCCTGGCGCTGCTTCCCCGTAGCTGTCGACCGTCGCGACATTGATGTTTCCCTGCCGCCGGTCGCCACCGCAACCACGCCGGCCTCACCGACTCGGCAGCTGGACGTGCCTACTTCACCATGCCACCAGATAGGTCACACCCTCATCTCAAATCACTTTATTTAGGCGTCAGTTGTCTGAACTTTTATTCTAGGCCAATCGATTCCCAATGGGAGTGTAACGCCCCGGATTCGATGCGCCAGGTGTCTGCTAGTTATTCGTCGGCGTTGCCATGTCATTTGCTTGCGTATTGCATTTTGTCATGTCATCATGTGCATTGCATTGCATACGTGTTCGTCTCATGCATCCAAGCATTTTCCCCGTTGTCCGTTTTGCAATCCGGCACTCTTATGTCCTCCGGCGTCCCCCTTTTGTCTCTCGTTGTGAGCGGGTGTTAAACATTCTCGGAATGGACCGTGATTTGCCAAGCGGACTTGGTATAGCACCAGTAGACCGCCTGTCAAGTTTCGTGCCATTTGGAGTCCGTTTGATACTCCAACGGTTAATCGCGTAGCCCGAAACCCCTCTCTCTTTGCAGCCCGGCTCCTCTTCACCACAACCCATGAGCCCATCCTAACCCCCTCCATGCTCTCGGTCGTTCAATCACGATCGTGTGGGTGAAAACCGTGCCTCATTTGGAGCCTCCTATTTCCCTCTATCTATAAATATGCCCTCCCTCGTCCAAATCGCAGTTCAAACCCTAGCTCCACCCTCCAGCCCGGCGCCCGAGCGCCTCCGCCCCGCCGTCGTCGCCGGCAACCCGCTGGACCCCGCCGCCTCGCCCGGAGTGCGTCGCCTCCGCCCCAAGTCGCCGTCCCCGTCACCATCTTCCTCTCTCCTTCTCCTCCCCCTGCCTCACCCTCTCTCTCCCCGCGCAGGAGCTTCCCCGAGCTCGCCGCCATCCGCCGGGTTCCGGTCGCTCCGGTCGCCGTCGACCACCTCCGACGCCAGATCCGGGGTCCCCATGCCCGGATCTGCCCGTTTCCGACCCCGTGGCCTCGTCCCCGCCTCCGGTGACCGCCCCGCCATCCGTCATCGCCGGCGCCGCCGCGGGCTTCGTCTGCTCCTCTGTCCGTGCCGGACATGTCCGGAGGAGCCCGAACATGTCCGTCTAGTAAACCCCCTCGAGGTCTAATTTTTCCCCAAGTCCCCAGATCTGTAACATTTTCATGCCCTGTTCGACATGCCTTATCTCTATGCATACTGCTCCAGTTCGTGCGTGTAATATGTCAAATTGTTCGTTGTGAGATGCTCAACATTTCATTCCATTGTGCCATGTTTGTTTGAGTTCATCTTGATGCCTGAATCATCGTTGCAAGAGCGCTATATGATGTTAATCTGCTGAAACTGTTATAACTTGGTGATTTGTCATTTTTCTTGCATTTTGTGTGTGCATCCTATGAGGTTGATCTCTACATGTGTTTTGTACTACATCATGCCTATTTACAGGGGTGCAATCCATGTATTTTTGTGAATCTTGTAGTGAGTGCATAAAGCTTGTTAAGTAGGGTACTTGTTGTTGCTGTTTTGCAAGGCTGTTTCTGTTATATTTTGTTGCTATGTAAACCTCCTGCTACAAGTCATTTTATGCATTATCTGGAGATGTTCACTAAGGATGTTTTGTTATAAATGTCATGCTCTATCCATCCATGCGCCTGGTTGCATTTATAGCCTGCTGTAGCTTGTTGTAATCTTGCTCCAAAGTTGCTAAATAATGTTCCTGTCAGCCTGTTAACATTAAGTTCAGTTTTTCCATGTGCTTTGCTAGTGATCCATGCACCCTATGAACTTGCTCTTGCCATGCTTACCTTCATAAATATGTCTTCGTACTGTGGTTGCCTTAACATGCCATGTAATGCTCTGTGGTGAGTGGTACAAGCTCACCAACATGCCTACTTATTGTTGTTTCTGCCATGTTTGAATCTGTCATATCACTTGCTATGTTTACATGGGTGCCATCATATCTTTTGATCCTTTTTGGCTCATGGTCACTAAAGGACTTTTGTTCTATGCATTTATTAGTATCATGACATGCCTTTGTTTTCCATGATAAGTTCCTGTATCATGTTGTTTGATAGCTCTAAACATTGCAACCTGATGTTATTTCTGCAAAGTCTGAAACTGTTATTATTTGCAATCTTGCCATGTGTTTTTGAGCATGTTCTAGTGATTTCTGGAGATAGCTCAGTGTTCACGTTTTGTTATGCTTTACCTGTAAATCAAGTACATGCCTTTTGTTCTCGTGTTGGTGTGCTGTAGAATGTTGTTTTGGTGCTTGCTAGATGCCTAGTTGCTGTTTTGGACAGCTTGTCCTTTAAACTTGTTTCATGTGTATGTGTTGCACCATTGCTCCGTTTTGAGTGTGCTCTATATGAAACTTACTTGATTTTGCATGTAGTTTCATATTATCATGTTGAATCCTTGTTTTGAGGTGTTTGCTTGATGTTTGTATGCATGTTGCATCAATGCCATGTTTATCTTGTTTTGCTCATATCTTCTAGGCCGTAGCTCCAAATCTAATGAACTTTATATGTAACTTGACTAGTATCTCGTGTAGATCATCTTGGTGCATCTTAACTTGCTGTTTAAAAACTTGAACATAAGGCTTATTCAGATCTGGACCAATTTCGAAATTTGCATATGAGGACTTACCGGAATTGTTATATGTTGTTCCCGACCTCATTTAAACTTGCCTTGATGTGTTGCACTTGTTTACATCATCTCTTGCCATGAGTAGCTTCATGTAGTCTTGTCTTGCATCATGATTAGTTGTGCATCTTGTCATGTTTATGTGTGGTGTGTTTACCATGTTATGTGCTTCTTCTCGATAGTTCCCGTTTCGTTGCGATCGTGAGGATTCGTTCATCTACGCTTGGTTCGTCTTCGTGGCTTCATCTTCTTCATGGACTCGTTCTTCTTCCTAGTGGGATTTCAGGCAAGATGACCGCTATCCTGGATCTCACTACTATCATTGCTATGCTAGTTGCTTCGTTCTATCGCTTTGCTGCCTTACCTATCTTCTGCTCTTCAAGCCTCCCAAATTGCCATGTCAGCATCTAACCTTTTCACCCTTCCTAGCAAACCGTTGTTTGGCTATGTTACCGCTTTCGCTCAGCCCCTCTTATAGCGTTGATAGTTGTAGGTGAAGTTGAAGATTGCTCCATGATGGACAGGATTATGTTGGGATATCACAATATCTCTTATTTAATTAATGCATCTATATACTTGGTAAAGGGTGGAAGACTCGGCCTTATGCCTGGTGTTTTGTTCCACTCTTGCTGCCCTAGTTTCCGTCATACCGGTGTTATGTTCCCGGATTTTGCGTTCCTTCCGCGGTTGGGTGATTTATGGGACCCCCTTGACAGTTCGCTTTGAATAAAACTCCTCCAGCAAGGCCCAACCTTGGTTTTCCCATTTGCCTCACCTACCCCTTTTTCCCTTAGGTTTCCGGAGCCCGAGGGTCATCTTTATTTTAGCCCCCCCCCCCAGGCCAGTGCTCCTTCGAGTGTTGGTCCGGAACGGGCAGACTGCGGGGCCACCTCGGGGCAACTCGAGGGCTGGTTTTACTCATAGGCTGACCTATCCGGTGTGCCCTGAGAACGAGATATGTGCAGCTCCTATCGGGATTTGTCGGCACATCGGGCGGCTTTGCTGGTCTTGTTTTACCATTGTCGAAATGTCTTGTAAACCGGGATTCCGAGTCTGATCAGGTCTTCCTGGGAGAAGGAATATCCTTCGTTGATCGCGAGAGCTTATCATGGGCTAAGTTGGGACACCCCTGCAGGGTATAATCTTTCGAAAGTCGTGCCCGCGGTTATGTGGCAGATGGGAATTTGTTAATGTCCGGTTGTAGATAACTTGGCACTTGGCTTAATTAAAACGCATCAACCGCGTGTATAGCCGTGATGGTATCTTTTTGGTGGAGTCCAGGAAGTGAACACGGTTTTGGGTTATGTTTGACGTAAGTAGGAGTTCAGGATCACTTCTTGATCATTGCTAGCTTCACGACCGTTCCGCTTGCTCTCTTCTCGCTCTCATTTGCGTATGTTAGCCACCATATATTCTTAGTCGCTGCTGCAACCTCACCACTTTACCCCTTCCTTTCCCTTTAAGCTTTGCTAGTCTTGATACCCATGGTAATGGCATTGTTGAGTCCTCGTGGCTCACAGATTACTACAACAACAGTTGCAGGTACAGGTTATGCGATGATCTTGACGCGAGAGCGATGTTTGCTTGTCTTGGAGTTCTTCTTCTGCTTCTTCTTCGATCAGGGGATAGGTTCCAGGTCGGCAGCCTGGGCTAGCAGGGTGGATGTCATTTGAGTTTCCGTTTGTGTTTCATCCATAGTCGGATGTGGATCTTAGGTATGATGATGTTGTATTCGTGTGGCATTGTATGCCTTTTATATGTATCCCCATCTATTATGTAATGTTGATGTAATGATATCCACCTTGCAAAAGCGTTTCAATATGCGGTTCTATCCTTGGTGGGACCTTCGAGTCTCTTTAGGATAGTATCGCATATTGGGCGTGACAGGGAGGCAACACCCCTCGAGACGGCGGAGCTCCTAGGCTGCCGGTTGGCTGGTGTCTAACGTAAGGGTGCGGGGCTGCAAGTTCGTCGCGGAAGCAGCGCTTAGATGGCTATCATTTAGAGTTGTGTGGGTTGAAGGTACTGCTGCCACTGGATCTGGATGATGGGGAGTCTTTGTGGTTTGGCCCGGGGGCGGCGCAACCACGACAGTGCGGTGGGGCGGGGAGCGGGGTTTTGGCCGGGGTCACGGACGGCGGAGGCAGGCTGCTCGGTCGTTGGTCACAGGCTCTTCGGGGAATATTCTGAACAGTGTCAGCTGGGAGGCACAAGACGGCCATCAAGCCATCCGGCGTAGATCGGACAATACCAAAATAAAATAAAATCGTGTGACGCCAATTTAGTCTTCAGTCAACAGACGTGTGACCACTCTCGTACCTTGTTGTTGATCTCTTAGTGTATTTCTTCAGATCAAAGAGATATGTCGTGCTTAACATTATGTGTTATCTGCATCTTCAGACACACCGTCTCCCGACTCACCACAGCTGCTCCAATAAGGGAAGCATACACCAGAAGGGAGCTATAGTCCCCACTCAATAGTTCCCTGCATCGAATGCGCGTGCCCGACATGGACAGCCACAACAACTGTAGGGCCATCGACAAGTCAGCACATGATGCTCACTCCTATGGATGACAGCCAGATAGGTTGTACCTCATCTTACTTGTGTACAACATTTATGGCTTCGTTATTCATCTAAGCATGGAAAATAGATCATCACATTTCACTGTATATTCATGTTGATCTCTTACAGGTCTTGTTCAGGAGTTAACGTTGTTCCATAGTTCAGCTAAGATACTTATTCTTTAGGTAACGATGTTCCATAGTTATCATCCATCAGCCAATGCTATCCCACAGGCTGGTGATTATAGTATTATACCACTTCTAGTATTACATGTTGTTCTTTAATACTTTTGTGTGCCATCTAGTTAATCTCGAGTACAAATGATACATATTCTGTAGCTTTCATCTGTGTTCTCCCTTTAGTTTATGAGACCTGTTGCTGCTAGTTAACCCCAGCCCTACTATTTATGTCGTCTCCTACAGGCACTCGTTACATAAATCTAACTACTAGTTGTCTTCCATGCATGTCAGATATAATTGCACACACTGATATATCCACAAGAACCTCACTGAGCAATGTAAAGGCCAATAGACTTGATGCCAATGATAACCAATATGATGGAACATGTAAAGGCAGTTCTTCAGAAGACTTGCAGAAAGATGATGAATCCTATTCACCCCACAAGGTCCTTGCTCTAACTTGGCCTGTGATATGGGTACAACATGCATATAATGTCCTGGAGTGTATCTACTCTATTGCAATGCCATGTGCTTAGCATGCTGATCATGCATGTAAGTATGTCATGCCTTCCTGTTTTTAAGTATCTATTCCATTCATGATAACATGTTTTCAAATTCAAGTACTGTCATTCTACTCTATCGCAATGCCATCTGCTTAATTTGGACATCATGCTTCTGAATATCTTATGCATTGTTATTCATCAGTATGTACTTCATCTGTCTACCATACCATGGTTTTTTACATTGAAGTGTTGTTCTAGTGTTCTGTTGCAATGCCATCTTAGTTTCCCAATCATACACGTGTATGTTGCCCTAGTTATTTCTGTACGTATTCCGCTAGCATACAGTTTTACATCCAACTAGTGTTTTTTTGCTGTGTTGACCTGTCGTATCCCTAGCTCTTACACCATACTCCCTCCGTCCGGATTACATATTGCCGAAATGGATAAAAAAGGATGTATCTAGAACTGAAATACACATAGACCCATCCATTTTTTTCCGGATGGAGGGAATACATGTCAATATGTCATTCCTTTCTATTCTTCAGTACCTATTCCATCTCTCTGTTGTAGCATGTTTTATAATTAAAGCACCATTCTTCTATACAAGGCATGCAAGGGGAAGACGACTATGTTAGAATCTGAAGGGTTACAAACAAGGCCTTTGCAACAGATCCAAATGTCAGGAGATAATAAACCAACTCCAGTTTTTATAGATACTGCTCCAGCACAGAGAAACCCAACTCCTACAGATAATAAGCAGATTCCAGTGGCCAAAGAACTAGTCCGCTCCAGTCCAGCAAAAATATGTCAACTCCATTCTAAGAAGCATGTGCGTATCCTTGCATCATGAAATTTTATAGCATGCTGATCATATTTTCTACATGTTTCTTACCCATCTCTCTTTTAGAAAATAAGCTTAGCAGATGGAAGAATTCTGCAATGGTATCGTTTATGAGGAAAGATTCTTGCAGGAATTCTCTGTGCTCCAATGTAGATGTAAGTACTTGTTGTATATCACTATTTTTACATCAGCATGTATTTTGTTAATCGGCGTGAATCCAACCTTTATCTGATCTAAATTTAGTTGTAGCAAAATGTATGATTAAAGGCCACAATGTTGATTTTTGTAAGGAAAACTGCTTGGTAGTTTTGCATCCTGAGCTACATGAGTGTACTATCTCATATCAGTGGGTTTGAATACTTTGGTTCTACAGTGGGTTTTCAGTGTTTTTTTACTGAGTTGTCCTGTCGTATCCCTAGCTCTTACATCATACTCCCTCCGTCCGGATTACATGTCACAGAAATGGATAAAACTGGATGTATCTAGAACTGAAATACGCCTAAATCCATCCATTTATTTTTGGATGGAGGGAATAGATGTCAATATGTCATGCCTTTCTATTCTTCAGTACCTATTCCATCTCTGATGTAGCATGTTTTATAACTGAATCACCATTTTTCTATATAAGACATGCAAGGGGAAGACGACTATGTTAGAATCTAAAGGGTTATAAACCAGGTCTTTGCAAAAGATCCAAATGCCAGGAGATAATAAACTAACTCCATTTTTCATAGATACTGCTCCAGCACAGAGAAACCCAACTCCCCCTGATAATAAGCAGATTCCAGTGGCCAAAAAACTAGTCCGCTCCAGTCCAGCAAAAGAACGCAACTCCATTCTAAGAAGCTTGTGCGTATCCTCGCATCATGAAATTTTATAGCATTCTGATCATATTTTCTACATGTTTCTTACCCATCTATCTTTTAGAAAATAAGGTTAAACGATAGAAGACTTCCTCCATTGGGATCGTATTCAAGGAAAATATCTTGCGGGAATTCTCTGTGCTCCAATGCTGATGTAAGTACCTGTTGTATATCACTATATCTTTACATCAGCACGTATTTTGTTAAGCTGCGTGAAATCAACCTTTATCTGATCTAAAATTAGTTGTAGCCAAATGTTAAAGGCGCCAATGTTGATTTTTGTAAGGAAAACTGCCTGGTAGTTTTGCATACTGAGCTGCATGGGTGTACTATCTCATATCACGCACATTACTGAATTGTAGTGCTTCTCTGGTTACCCATTCATTCATTGTGTCAATGTTGCTTTTGTGTTACCTTACCTGGCTGATGATAGTTGTGCCATATTGTGTTAATTTGGTGTAGGCTAGTTTCCCAAACGTCTGTTGTGTCAATGTTGCTTCCTATTATCTGACTTGGCCAATGATAGCAATGCTAGTGTGTTAATTTTGTGCAGGCTACTGAAGATAAGAAGACAAACTCTGAAAACAGCAAGGCAACCCCATTGTTTCTTTCCAGTAAATCTAGGCCAGGTAATATGGCAATAACTCATGATTAATCTGTTTGGTTCCCGTCCTAATTTATGTTATGATGCAGTGGTCGAGACACTCTCCACTATTAATAATACAAGCTTGCCAAAATCGCCATCTGAATCTATTCAGTATCCTCTGTCTCGAATGCAACGGAATAAATGTATGTTTGTGAACCAATTAATGGCTGAAGCAATGATGGAAATGGTGGATGAATAAGAGGTGCAGAGTCATGCGACACAACAACTGATCAATGTTTTCAGAGACAGTGTAGCAAAGCAGCAAGAACTTGCCCACATGCTTATGGGCATCATCCGTGCTGAGGTTGCAGATTGTGACGTTGTAGATGGTTAGGTTCTGTTCATTTATTTGCACTGGGATCAATCTTTGATTGCCCAGTGGATGTAATTTCCTGTAATATAAGCTGGATGTGCAACGTTATTCTCTATATGTCATACCTTTTCTTCATCGGTTTTGGTCCTGTGCATAATTGCTCGTCGTAATGGTCTCAAATGATCTAATTTGGCCTAAAGACATGTACGAACTTTAATGGGCCCATTAAGTTAATGGGCCATTACTAGGCCGTAAGTTAATGGTCGGCCTGCCTCTTACCTCTCGTGTCGTTACAGGCCGACATCGAAGCGGGCAACAGGTGGGCCCAATTTATTTCACGGGCCATTAATAGGCCATTACTAAGTTTGGGCTACATATGGCCCAACTATACTATAGGCCTTTAGCAGGCCGAAAGAGACAGTGGGCTTGTACTGGACCATGAAGAGCATGGGCCGCTAAGAGGCTGAAAGTCAGGTCGTATTGTATATGGACCAATTGTGTTGTGGGCCTTTAGCAGGCCGAAAGAGAAACTGGGCTGGTATTGGACCATGAAGGGCATGGGCCGTTAAAAGGCCAAAACTAACATCCGACTACAAATGGCCCATGTCATTTATTGTCCGTTAACAGACTGAAAGGCACACAGGACCGGGAGTTGGCCCAACACTTAAATGGGTCACTAAAAGGCCGAAACTCAGGTCCGATTACAAATGGCCCAACTGATTTATGGGCCGTCAACAGGCTGAAAGTGACACCGGGCCGGAAATTGGCCCAACACTTAAATGGGTCGCTAAAAGGCTGAAACTCAGGTTCGACTACAAATGGCCCATCAGATTTATGGGCCGTCAACAGGCTGAAAGACACACAGGGCCGGAAATTAGCCCAACATTTAAATGGGTCGCTAAATGGCCGAAAGATGTACATCCTGAAAATTGGCCCATCCATTGAATGGGCCGTTAACAGGCCGAAATCTCATCAGGCTGATATTGAGCCCAAATATATAGCGGGCTGTTGACGGGCTCGAACTGACGATGGGCTGCAATGGTGTCAAATCTTTAATGGGCCGTTGACGGGCCGAATTCGCACATCTTGTATGGGACGTGGGCTTAAATGGACCTGACACAAGTAGGCCTTATATGGGCCGGCCTACTAATTTTTACTGGGCCAGCCTTTTTCACCGGAATGGGCCACTATTGGGTCGTGCCATGTGTTGACCTATCATAGGCGCCTCATGTCCAATGAGTGGATGACATCTATCCCAACGGTGAGGCAACACGTGTTTCCTGCGGCCAATGATGATTTTACACGTGGAAAATGCCCATTGGTCCAGGCTGTTAACGGGTTATCGAATCCAAAACCGGACCCGATAGCTTAACGGTGTTCCGTTATGGTGGATGCCACGTGTCGGCCACCCTTGACGAAAGCACTTCTGTGACGCGCGATTTATCATCATGGAAGTGGACACTTCCGTGATGATAATTTTGGTAATGTCATGGAACACTTCTACGACAACACATGTATGACTATCTTCATTCTGTCATAAAATCGTCATGGATGTACATGCATGACAGAAAACATGACCTACTGTGACAAACACGTATCATCACGGAAGTGTATTTTTGTGTAGTGAATGTGCTTGTAATCCATGTAGTCTTCTGATGGTGTGGGCACTTCGCAGATTACAACTTTCTGCATATAGAGGTCGAGCCAAAAGCTTGACGCGTCTCGTGCGTAGTAGGTAGGAGTGTCCGGTGGGCCGCAAGGCTTGATGGAGGCGGTATCCAAAGATGGAAGGGTGATCTCTCACTGGGTGTAGATATCCACGAGACGCCACAGACTACCGGATTGATGGATGAGGATGATCCAGTTGGCCTTCATGCCCGCCCAGTAGTGGCCGCGCATGAAGGACAAGTGGACGGGTAGTGGTAGCATGTCGAGGGGCACCACGGCAACCTCCGTAGGATCGTCAAGTCGGTGCTGGGCCACCTGCGAGGATCGGGCATCAGCAAGCAGGGTGTCTTGAAAAGAGCCAGCCGGTTGCAAACGATTAGAAGGTAGAAAGACACCGAGCATGCGGCCAGACGGACGGTGCTAAGTAGGTCCATACCACTACAGATCTGCTCCAAGAGAACATTGGGGAGGGAATTCCAATCGCGGCTCTGCGTGTTAGTCGGTTCTGCCATTGGGGTTTTCGGTGCCTGCGAGCCAGCGGGGAAGTGGATTCGGGCGGGCGAGCGAAGAAGCTTCTCCTCGTGTCGCCGAGCAGTGAGCAAGGGGATATGGTATGTGCGAGCTACCAAGGAAGATGGCGCGGGCGGGCGAGCAATGAGCGGGGGTAAATGGTGTGCGGCCGACGATGGGGAAGAGAGGAGGAAGAAGAAAAGAGGAGGAAGAAGACTGGAAGACGGGGAAGAAAGTGCATTAAATCTCAATTCTACTAGTACTACTACCAGGATATACCGTCCTTCAGAGTGTAAATAGTTACACCGATGACATGTGGGTCTACCACAAGAGGGCCCATATGTCAGTTAATGGAGGACAGAGGTGCGTAGGCGTATTTGCGGAAGCGTGCTCTACTGGCAAACATGCTGGCAGTACTGGGTAAGGCTGATTTAGTAACACCAACACACTGGTTCAGCTTATTAATTATGTGTCCCATCTACTGCAGCGTGTATTGTCACTTCACAGCGAAGACTAGTTGAATAGTTCTCTCTGACCGAGATGGGGAATAATGGATCGCGAGGACTTCCTTTCTACAGTATCCCTATGCCTCTACGCTCACTTCACTCATTTTGCTCCGTACCTAGTCACTTGTTGAAATCTGTAGAAAGACAAATACTCTGTATTTGGGAACAGAGGGAGGCTTTTACTCCGTATTTGGCAATAGAGGGAGTATCACCATATGGAGGGAACAGAGGAAGCTTGAAATATGAACATGTCAATGGGAGGGAGTAAGCCCCATGCATGCATGCAACATGCAACACTCACACATACACATGGACGCACGCAACACTCATGCACCCATGCGGCACACAGCACACGACGCAACACACATGCTCACGCTTAAGTGCTCAACCTACTCCCTACGTCCATGAAAGACTATACATTTAGATATTTACACATTGACCAGGGCATAATTAACGCCCAAAAGTAGCAGACTTATGTGTGCATGCGACCATTGAGAGAAGAAGATTAAATGAAGGCCGTTGCATGCTGTAATTAAGGATAGACATGTAGCCTATACCTACAGCACAAGTTGGTGCATTATTCAATCAATATCAATTTAGATTAAAGGCTAAATGCATTCGAAGTGTAGATGTACATCATGTACTACACTCTTTGCTTTAGCCGATGTACACTCTTTGTTGGAAGACCGAGGGAGTACACGTGCATGCACTCACATACACAGCCAGGGCGGTTCGAGCGCAAGGGTTGGACTCGTGTCGCGCCTGCGTAAAGTTTTGTTTAACTGATTTCTTTGCTCTGCCAACTAACAGGTGGGACCCAGAAACCAGGTGACAATTTAACCAGTCAACAAAGTGCCACGTCGACTATGTGGCCGGTCAGTAGGGTGCAAACGGTGCTTTACGATGAGCTAGTGATCGTATAATCACCGCAAAACTATATATAGTGACCGTAAAGAGCGTATTTTTACATACGTTGACCGCCAGTGTATTTTTCTTGTTTCAAATAAAGTCATATTAATCGGAAATGACATAATATGGACTACTAGTACTAGTACTTCTTTGATGTGTCCCGTCAACTCGCCGAACGAGGAGAAGCTTGCTTACTACGCCTCTCCCTTGCCCACGCGCGCGGTGGTTCGCAGGATGAGGAGAGGGTTTTGACTACAGCGCCCTCTCCCTCTCCCTCTCCCTCGCCCTCGTGGTGGACGTGCAGCAGCTCAATCGGTGTCAGATTGCCAGAAGCATATTGTACTGTAGTATCATCATTGTTGGACCTTCCGAAGAGGCGAACAGCCAAGTGCAAGGTTGACACGATTACGAACTGTTGAACCTCCCGAAGAGGCAAAGATCCAAGCACAAGGTTTTATAGGAGTTGCTGTCTTAGTAGGAGTGCACTACAACTATAGAGAACGATGCTACTGTATGATGCCGCCACATCACGTATATCCAAAGATGTGCCACCATTTTTTTTCTCAAAGAGCATGTTGGAGCCTGTGCAACAACCACACAAGTTGCACGTACACATAACACATTTACTAGTAATAAATTCTAAAGGACAAATGCCAGTATGCCACACAAGTTCATCTCCAATTCATGTGATAAATTTGTGCACGACTAGTCTACATATATTCACATCGCTACCATTCACAATTACCGTACTCCACTTACATGTTATAGATGGGCTACATGTCCTCCTCCAGGTTCCAGTCCCAGGTGTTCTTCATGGATGGCACGATCCATAGCGGTGGGCAACGGGAATCATTGTCGCAGATTTCTAGTCCGGTTCCACATGATGGAGACTCATCCAAGCTGAAGCGGCATAAATCAGGGATAGTGTGTCCCAGCATGTCATTCATCCGGCAGTGCGCACTGAAGACACAACCATGCTTCATGAATGGCGGGCCTTCCGTGTCATGCACGAAAGGTGGCATCCGCTTCACAATGGGGTAGCTGTCCCTGGTGAAAAGCGAGTACTCTCCAAGAGTGTTCCTCGGAACCCATGTAGCATCACAGGGGTCAAACTCGGTGCCGTTCATCTGGTACACGCGGCATCCCAGATCTGGACACATGGTGACGTACATAGTCAAGGTCCATGCATAATAATGTTGTGCTCAAATATGGCGGTCAGTAATATTGTGCAGCAAATAGTACTACTCCGGTATAGAGGAAGTAAAATAACCAGCTTATTATATATAGCCACTCTTGGCTACATGGATGAGATAGTAAGACATGGAAAAACAAAAATGGTGGGAGCTAGTGGGTTCAAGTCTTCAAGGACCTAGCTAGCTATACGCGTCCTCCAAGGTAAAAAGTACTCCTACTAGTACTACTACCTCCGTCCTGGTTTATAGGTCCCCTTTGTAGTTTGTGTTAAATTTTGACTAAAGATTTAACTAAAAAAATGTTAATGCATGTCAAGAAAAATTATCTCATTGAATTCGTATTTGAACATAGTTTTCAAAAATATAATGTTTGGTGACATGCATGAACATTTTATTAGTTTAATCTATGGTCAAAATTTGGCACGAGATACAATGAGGACTAATAAACCCGGACGGAGGTAGTACTAAGTATACTACTAGTACAACAATGAAAGAGAAGGCGAGAGGGTTAAAAAATTGAATACCTGGGTAGATGGTGACGGTCCAATCATGGTAGATTGTGTAACCATGTTGCACATCAGTGGTACCATGGGTAACGACTGCTAAGATAGTTGATCCCAATATGCCAAAGTCAGCTACAAGGTTCCAGGTTAGACCGAATCACGGATGCAAATGCACATCCAGGATCGGCGATCTTATTTTGATCGGGGGATGACTGGTCCCTGTAAATTAATGGAGTACCTTTAGGGATGCAAATGTTGGTTTGTGCATTCTGTTTGTAATCTCCCGTACCATGGGATGGCAACCAGATGAAACAAGTCCCCTGGCTTGTCACCGCAAAGATGCAGCCTAGATGGCGCACGGCGTCTTCGAACGTGTAGGGGTATAAATATGCCGCCGCCAACATGCACCAGCCTCTGCCGTTACTGCCTCTTGCATTGATGTCAATCCTTATGTCGCACACCGCGATGAGATAGTAATCGTTATAGCCGCGTTGCTTTGTCGGCGGTTCCACAATTTCTATCTTCTTCAATCTCATGTAGGCATCATCATACGTATTCAAGCCCAGCCAGTCCGGAAGGCCGATCCCAATGGTGGAGAAGGGGTCTACCGGAACGGCCGCACTGATGTGGATGTTGTGCAAAATGATGGTGGTATCCGGCTGGAGGTATGCAAGCCAATCTTCGTTGGCACCGACCCAGACCTATATATAAGACGGTGGGCAGCGGAGAAATTATGGGATGGAAATGGAATAACTAAGTACTACATGATCAAACTCCATTACTGACCTGCTCATCGGACAAAATCCGACTACCTCTCAACGTCGGCAACTCTAGCAGAGTCAACCTGCAACCATGGCCAGGGAGCGGTGGACTGTTCGAAGGATTGTCCCATAGAAGAACCTTCTCCTCGAGGACGCATGGAACACCAACAAGCATGGCCTTTTCCCAAGCTTGTTTAAGCAGCATCTTGAAAAACTTGGTGCAGGAAGCACCGAGTCTTGCGGCGGTGAGGACGTCGGAGCTGCGGGTGATTTCTCCCAGAGGATCATCGTTCAAGGTCTCCCAGCCCCGACGAGGAGGAGAACCGCCTGGCGAATCCATGGGAGCAGCGACGAACTGCCTTCTCTTCGGGGGGAGGGGAACTGGCGAGGAGGAGATAAGAGCGTAGTAACCATAGGGCCTCGTCCCTTCCAACTGTAGATCGTTCCTTAGCAAAGGGGTGAGGCTATTATTTACTACTAGTACTAGCATTATGGAACATTATGGGATTGCATTGTACTATAAATAATAGCACTAGTAAGAAATTTTTGGCACTAGGTAGTAGTTTTTGGCGTGGATTAAGAAATTTTGGGTATGTTTTTGCCATTTTTTGCACACGCCAACTAGTGTCAAAAACATCTTACATTATGTGACGGAGGAGTACGTACTCGTACTTTAGCAGTACTAGTACTACTTTTTCTCAACTAGTAGTGCGATGTACTATACTTCTAGTCCAGTCTAGTATAGTGCACCAGTTTTGAACTCTTGAATCTCAGGGCCGGGCCAAGGAGCTACAGTTGGAAGTGGAGGGTACTACTGTTCTCTAGAACCATAGTTGTACTATCAATGCAGGGAAAGTACACCTGCGCAGTGGCCTAGTGGGTACTCTCGGTGCTCTATTCAGCCGCTCCTCTCACGTAGCTGGCCTACTCAGCCACTCCTCTCACGCACACACTAGCAGCCTGTTTATCAGCGACGGTTACTGCGGGGGTACGACATTTGAGTTATTTGATACAGCGAGACTAGGCTTTTCGCTTCCATTTGTGGAGGTGTAATGGATCTCGTCAAACTTTGTTAGTAGTTCCTTCTTTATGAATGAGATGAAGCAAACCTTTTGCCTCCGTTTCAAAAAAACACGTCAAGAGGAATTTCTTTTATAGTAGAGCCGATAATGGAGTGAAGTCCATGCGTGCAACGCCACAAGCTAGAGAGTAGTAGTAGAGCACTTTACGTACAAAGTCATATTGCATAGTTCCCAATGCCCCGCCAGGCTTTTCCGGCTCCTCGAGCTTAATTGGGAGGCGCTAGTTTAAATATGCTACTAGCTGATGAGGAAGCTGCAAGCGAGGTGCAGCTAGGGCGAGCACGCGAGCCACGGGATGCTGGGAAGGAAAACATGTTCACGTGGCTAGGCTATCTAGTGCACCCAGATTGTGGGGCCGCACATCCATTTGACTTCAAAACTCAAACTACCCGTGTAAAATATTGGCTCGCAGCGAAGTGTAGTAGTACTTTTTTTTAAAAGGCCGTTGTGCATTCGACCGGGATTGAACCCACAAAACGAGGTATACACTCCTGCGACCACTAGTAGTACTCGTTGGAGTACAACGCAACCTAGAATCGCCTTTTGTCGCTAGTAGTACGTACATTGTTCCTTACAAGAAACCCCTAATAATGCAAGAAACCACTAAAATGCCAAGAAACTACTACCACTTGCATACGTGGTAGACTTAAGATAAGACTACCTTATCAACCATTGTACATGCTCTTACCAACCAGCCCTACCATGAAACGACTACTCTACAAAGTGTCGTTATAGGCACGTTTCAACCCATGGCCATGTTTGGAAACATTTGTTGTCAATCTAACCCTACCATCCAAACACCACTTTGGTTAGAGTTAGTTCAGGGTTAGAATCTAACTCGAACCTCTGATAGGGCCCATGTCTCCCATTAAGTCGACGCCTTCTATTCGACCGGGCGTTATGACTTGTGGGAACTACATGCCAGTCTGCACAAAAATCCCTGAGTGACCTCCTACCTCTGGCCCGTCTGAGGGAGTCCTGGATTAGGGGGTATCCGGACTGCCGGACTATATACATCGTCCGGACTATTGAAGCGTGAAGATACAAGACTCAAGACTTTGTCCCGTGTCCGGATGGGACTCTCCTTTGCGTGGAAGGCAAGCTTGGCGATCCGGATATTGTGTTCCCTTTCTTGTAACCGACTCCATGTAAACCCTAGCCCTCTCCGGTGTCTATATAAACCGGAGAGGTTGGTCCTTAGAAGGACCATCATAATTACAACCATACCATCATAGGCTAGCTCTTAGGGTTTAGTCTCTACAATCTTGTGGTAGATCTACTCTTGTACTACTCATATCTTCAATATTAATCAAGCAGGAAGTAGGGTTTTACCTCCATCGAGAGGGCCCGAACCTGGGTAAACATTGTGTCCCTCGCTTCCTGTTACCATCAGCCTAGACGCACAGATCGGGACCCCCTACCCGAGATCCGCTGGTTTTGACACCGACATTGGTGCTTTCATTGGGAGTTCCTCTGTGTCGTTGCTGCGTGGTCTGATGGCGCCTTCAATCGTCAACAACACGGTCCAGGGGGAGGCTTTTCTCCCAGGACAGATCTTCGTGTTCGGCGGCTCCGTGCTGCCGGCCAATTCGCTTGGCCATCTGGAGCAGATCGACAGCTACGCCCCTGGCCACCAGGTCAGGTTCGGAAACTTGAACTACACGGCGGATATTCACGGAGACTTGATCTTCGATGGATTTGGGCCTGCACCAGGAGCACTGGACAGTCACGATGAGCATGGCTTAGGCCTGCCATCGGACGATGCTCGGGATATCACCCCTTCAGTAAAAGCCTCGGATCTAAATCCAGAGAAGGTTGCATTGCCTAAGGACGGAGGGGTGGACCCCGCCACGCAGGCCGCACACTCATCGGCGGTGGAGCCGAATAAAGGTCTCACCTCTGTGGAAGCCTGTAACCCTGGGCCCCTGGACTCGTATCCGGTTGTTGGTTCCGGTCCGTACACCCTCGAGCCAGCCGAGCCAGGTTGGGCTCCGGTAATGGAGTTTACCGCTGCGGATATCTTCCAGCACTCGCCCTTTGGCGACATGCTGAACTCATTAAAGTCTCTCTCTTTGTCAGGAGGCTCTGGGCTGAACTATGCCCGGCTTGAGTGGGAAGCAGGCGACGAAGGAATTCGTTGCCCACCCACCACCCACTTCATTGCCACAGTCGATGATTTAACCGACGTACTTGACTTCGACTCCGAAGACATCGACAGTATGGATGATGATGCAGAAGAAGTACATGAGCCACAGCTCGCAGGGCGGCGGACGTCCACCTCGTCACACGATATATACATGGTGGATACGCCCAAGGAGGACGACGGCGGCAATCCGGAAGATAAAACCCCCGAGCAAAAGCCAAAACGGCGGCGCAGACGCTGCTCAAAGTCCAGTAACAGTAAAAGTAGCGACAAGAGCGCAAGAAGGATTGACATACCAGCAAACTCCGAAGGCAATAACAACCACATGGACCCAACGATGGAGCAGGATGAGCCATGTCACGCCAAAACGAGTTTGGAGCAGACGCCCGATCACAATGATCCAGAGGGACGAGGCCATCAAACCGCCCCAGGACAAGAACACAGCCCGGACGATGATGCATTCATCATTCCAGAAGAACGCGTGGAACGAGATAACCTCCACAGAAAACTTATGGCCACAGCGAGAAGTCTAAAGAAGCAGAAACAACGGCTCAAAGGCGCACAGGAAACGCTCAATCGCAGATGGAATAAAGTGCTAGACACCGAAGAAAGATATGGCGATGATCGCCATACAAAGAGCTATCCCAAACACAAGCTACTGCCAGAATTTGACGACGAGGCCGTTCCACCAAAGAATAATACGACCAAGAGACCAGACGTACCGCTTCACAACCGCAACAGAATGGCTACTGACGCCGCCCACGATATACGTGAGCATCTGGATAAGCGAGCCGGTGCGGCCAGATCCATCTACGGATCTAAAGGACACACCCCGGCAAGGGAGTATGGTCACCAGAACGATCATACAAACCAAATACCAGTTCGGAATAAGCTCCGGACAACACAACAGCCAACTGCATGCCACAACGCATCCAGATACAGAGGGGCTGCTCACCCCTTGTGCTTCATCGAAGAAGTACTGGACCATGAATTCCCACAAGGTTTCAAACCTGTGAACATAGAGGCATACGACAAACGATAGACCCAGGGGTCTAGATCGAGGATTTTATCCTACATGTTCACATGGCTCGTGGGGGATGACCTACACGCCATCAAATACCCTCCCCTCAAGTTGAAGGGACCAGCTCGACATTGGTTGAAAAGCCTCCCCGAAAATTCAATTGGGAGTTGGGAGGAACTCGATGACGCTTTCAGGGTCAATTTTCAAGGGACTTATGTCCGGCCTCCGGATGCAGACGATCTAAGTCATATAATCCAACAACCCGGAGAGTCCGTCCGCAAGCTTTGGAACAGATTCCTCACTCAGAAGAATCAAATTGTCGATTGTACGGACGCCAAAGCCTTAGCGGCATTCAAACACAGCATCCGCAACGAATGGCTCGCCAGACACCTCGGCCAAGAAAAGCCAAGGACAATGGCAGCCTTAACAAGCCTTATGAACCGCTTTTGCGCGGGTGAAGATAGCTGGCTAGCCCATAAAGGCACCAGCGACACCAGCACATCCGAAATAAGGGATGGCAATGGGAAGCCACGGTGTAATAAACACAGACGCCAAAACAACGAAGAGAGCCCGGACAACACAATGGTCAATGCCGGATTCAGGGGCTCTCGACCTGATCAACAAAAGAAGCCATTTAAAGGCAGTAAAGAGGGACCGTCCGGTCTGAACAGAGTCCTAGACAGACTGTGCCAAATTCATGGCACCCCGGAGAAACCTGCGAACCACACGCATAGAGAATGCTGGGTCTTCAAGCAGGCTGCAAATTAAAATCCGAACACAAGGGGAGGGAAAATCCAAGTGAAGACGAGGATGAACCTCGCCAGCCGAACACTAGGGGACAGAAAAAATTCCCGCCAGAGGTTAAAACAGTAAACATGATCCACGCGACTCACACATCCACGATAGGGCACGAACGCGCGCTCAGAGACGCGCACGCTATAGAGCCCATTGTACCCACACCTAACTACTGGACGTCTTACCTGATCACCTTCGATCACACGGATGGCCGAACTAGTATTCGGCATGGAGGATCAGAGGCCTAGGTGCTTGACCCAATAATCGATGGATACCATCTCACCCGTGTCCTCATGGACGACGGTAGTAGTCTCAATCTAATATATGAGGACACTGTCTGCAGGATGAGGATAAACCCATCCAGAATTAGCCAAAGCAACACCACCTTTGAAGGGGTGATACCAGGCATTGCAGCCTACGGCAGGGGCTCCGTCGTACTGGAGGTAACATTTGGCTCTCCAGGCAACTCCAGAAGCGAAGAACTACTCTTCACCATTGCACCCTTCCAAAGCAACTATCACGCACTGCTTGGAAGAACGGCCTTCGCCCGCTTCAACGCATTGCCGCACTATGGCTACCTTACACTCAAGATGCCCGGTCCACGTGGCGTCATCACCATTAGCAGAATCACAGAGCGCTCTTCACGCGCAGAGGAACACGCGATGGCCCTGGCGGCCGGACTATAAGCGGCCTCCAATATCAGAAAACATGACTGGTCATTAAGACCACAAACATGGTTAGACGAGTCCGGTAGCCCGGATAAAATTAAAATAGGGCACCGTATATGTAATCCCATAGCGGACACCAGGGGCTATAAATATTTAATACAGCCCCACACTTGGCTCAACCTTATTGGCAGGCCAACATCTTACACTTTACTATCCATCGCATACTAACGTTGTACTCTCCTACGAGTTTTCCTTTTTCCACAAACAACGTTCGCGCAATACCCTTCCAGGATACGGCACAATGGAGACAAAGGCGCAGACGTGCCGCAGGGCCCCGTTCAACAGGTTTCTTTTTAGATTAAGCCCATGTGTAAACCTTTTCTATTGCCTCTTGTTGTTTAACCATCCCATGGGTTCCATACCCACAGAGGATACTATCGTTATCGGCATTTCGCCATGACAGATTACCGCACGTACCTGGAAACACAGGGTTTATGATGAATGGGCATTCTTGAGCCCATCTTCTGTTATAAAGCCCGAATACCTTCGGGAGTGTTCGGCTTCACGAGTTCGGCCTTATATGCATCAGCTTCGAATCATGTGTTTGGTCAAATGTTGGGTTTGCCTGGCTCCTGGGTTTGTTGCCTTACATTCCGTTATTTTCGGCTAAGGCGTCCAAAGGAGAACTACTGCGATTGTGCCCTGGTTATTCCGGATGAGCACCTCAATAGAGAAAGTCGAAAACTGACTGTCATGATGTAGTGAGAGAATGTTCAATCACTCGAAGACTCACCGGAATATTTAGGATTCCTCCGCATTAATGAAGGGCCATTTCCCGGCCATGTACATACGCGCCCGTATTCGGATGCACATGAAGGTACCAGGGGCTACATTGTAGCCCCACCTTTAGACTCCCACGGTTGAGCGAAAGTGTTACAGCTATATAGTCTGGTTGCCTAGTTCGACGTGCGATCACCTCCTTAATGGACCAAGACATTGGATCAAGTGTGATTAAGCATATTTTTCGTGAACACCCCTGCATTATATGCATGGGGGGCTGAAGCCAACGACTGCTAACTTTCGGATTACTTATATACATATATAAAAACGGCTACACAGGGGACACAATCATCTTTTCAGGCAAAAGGTATAAAATATAGCCTCATAATCAAAATAAACATTGTTTTACACTGATTCGATTTATCACTCGAACAAGACATTTTTCGGGCACTGCGCATCTATTAGCCGGGCACCTTCTGTGACCTGCGCCAAGTAGTGCTCGGCCGGATATTGGCCTCCCGCCGGATCCTGGGTCACTACAATGGTGGCCTTCATATCCGTCCAATAGGCTTTAACGCGGGCAAAAGCCATTCGTGCACCCTCTATGCACACCGACCTCCTCATGGCATCGATCCGAGGCACGGCCACAAGGAATTGTTGCACAAAACCAAAGTAGCTGTCCGGCTTAGGCCCCTTCGGCCAAAGATCGTCTATTACAGACCGCATTGTGATACGTCTCCAACGTATCTATAATTTTTTATTGTTCCATGCTATTATATTTTCTGTTTTGAATGATTATGGGCTTTATTATATACTTTTATATTACTTTTGGGACTAACCTATTAATCGGAGGCCCAGCCCATATTGCTGTTTTATTGCCTGTTTCAGTATTTCAAAGAAAATGAATATCAAACGGAGTCCAAACGGAATGAAACCTTCGGCATCGCAATTTTTTCGAAGATTATCATCCTGGAGGCTTGGAGATCAAGTCAGAAGATCCTCGAGGAGCCCAGGAGATAGACCCCCCCTACTGGGCGCGCCCCCCTGTCTCGTGGACCCCTCGAGCACCCCCACCCCCCAACCGACTTCTTTCTCCTATATAGTCCCACGTACCCTAAAAACATCCACCGAGAAGATAGATCGGGAGTTCCGCCGTCGCAAGCCTCTGTAGCCACCAAAAACCTCTCGAGAGCCCTTCCCGGCACCCTGTCAGAGGGGGGATCCATCACTAGTGGCCATCATCATCATCCCGGCGCTCTCCACGACGAGGAGGGAGTAGTTCACCCTCGGGGCTGAGGGTATGTACCAGTAGCTATGTGTTTGATCTATCTCTCTCTGGTGTTCTCTCTCGTGTTCCCTCTATGGCACGATCTTGATGTATCCTGAGCTTTGCTATTATAGTTGGATCTTATGATGTTTCTCCCCCTCTACTCTCTTGTGATCAATTGAGTTTCCCCTTTGAAGTTATCTTATCGGATTGAGTCTTTTATGAGAACACTTGATGTATGTCTTGCCATGCTTATCTGTGGTGACAATGGGATATCATGTGCCTCTTCATGTATGTTTTGGTGACCAACTTGCGGGTTCCACCCATGAACCTATGCATAGGGGTTGGCACACGTTCTTGACTTTCCGGTAGAAACTTTGGGGCACTCTTTGAAGTACTTTATGTTGGTTGAATAGATGAATCTGAGATTGTGTGATGCATATCATATAATCATGCCCACGGATACTTGAGGTGACAATGGAGTATCTAGGTGACATTAGGGTTTTGGTTGATTTGTGTCTTAAGGTGTTATTCTAGTACGAACTCTTGAATAGATTGATCTGAGAGAATAACTTTGAGGTGGTTTCGTACCCTACCATAATCTCTACGTTTTTTCTCCGCTATTAGTGGCATTGGAGTGACTCTTTGTTGCATGTTGAGGGCTTGTTATATGATCTATCTATGTTATTATTGTCGAGAGAACTTTCACTAGTGAAAGTATGAACCCTAGGCCTTGTTTCCTATCATTGCAATACCGTTTACGCTCACTTTTACCACTTGCTACCTTGCGGTTTTTATAATTTCAGAATACAAAAACCTTTATCTACTATCTATTTTGCACTTGTATCACCATCTCTTCGCCGAACTAGTGCACCTATACAGTTTACCATTGTATTGGGTGTGTTGGGGACACAAGAGACTCTTTGTTATTTGGTTGCAGGGTTGCTTGAGAGAGACCATCTTCATCCTACGCCTCCTACGGATTGATAAACCTTAGGCCATCCACTTGAGGGAAATTTGCTACTGTCCTACAAACCTATGCACTTGCAGGCCCAACAATGTCTACAAGAAGAAGGTTGTGTAGTAGACATCAAGCTCTTTTCTGGCGCCGTTGCTGGGGAGGTGAGTGCTTGAAGGTATATCTTTAGATCTTGCAATCGAATCTTTTTGTTTCTTGTTTTATCACTAGTTTAGTCTATAAAAGAAAACTACAAAAAAATGGAATTGAGTTTGTCTCATACGCTTCATCTTTTTAATATCTTTCGTGAGAATGATGGTAAGGAAAATTGTGCTCAAGTGCTAGAAGAAGAAATCTATAAAATGTTTTGCACTAAATTTTTGAATGATGAGCATGATTGCAATGTTGTTAGTATGAATTCTTTGAATATCCATGATGCTATGATATGCAAAGCCACAAGCTTGGGGAAGCTATGTTTGATGAATATGATATTTTTTGTCCCCCAAGTTTCGATGAGCAAATATATTTTGATGATAGCATGCCTCCTATTTATGATGATTATATTGATGAAAGTGGGTTTGGAAGAGTGTCAACTTTAGGTAGTATTGATCCCACTATTTTGGAGGATGTTGAATCTTATTGTGATGTATATGAAAGTGGATTTGGAAGAGTGTCAACTTTATTTATTGATGATTCCACTATTTCGGAAGAGGTTCCAATTGATTTTGAGAACAAAGTTGCTATCTATGATGATTATTGTGATGGCTTGTATGCTATTAAGAATAATGATAACCATGAAACTTGTCATCATGATTTTAGTTTTCAATTGGATTATGCCTCACATGATAGTTATTTTGTTGAGTTTGCTCCCACTATTATTCATGAGAAGAATTTTGCTTATGTGGAGAGTAGTAAAATGTCTATGCTTGTAGATCATGAAAAGAATGATTTATGTTCTGGTTATATTGTTGAATTTATTCATGATGCTACTGAAAATTATTATGAGAGAGGAACATATGCTTGTAGGAATTGCAATAATATCAAGTTTTCTCTCTATGTGTTGAAATTCTTGAAGTTATGCTTGTTTTGCCTTCCTATGCTAGTTGATTGTTGTTCCCATAAGTTGTTTGCTCCAAAAATCCCTATGCATAGGAAGTGGGTTAGACTTAAATGTTCTAGTCATATTCTTCATGATGCCCCTGTTATGTTTCAATTCTTATCCTTTATGTGAGCATCATTTCATCATGCCTAACTAGGAAAGGCATTAAAGAAAAGCGCTTGTTGGGAGATAACCTAATATTTATCCTTATTGTTTTTGTGTGTCCACATGATTATGCTACTGTAGTAATCATGTTTTATAGATTTTTTTCAATAAAGTGCCAAGTAGAACCTTTGGGAAGACTTGGGTGAAGTTTATGTGATCTTGCTGTAAAAAACAGAAACTTTTGTGCTCACGAGAATAGCTTCCATTTTTTACAGAAGAGTGCTTTTAGGTTGATTATTTTTGAAGATGATTAACAGACAAATTCCTCAGGCCAGAAATTTATTTAATAATTTTTGGGGTTCGAGAAGTATACGTTTGATACAGATTACTACAGACTGTTCTGTTTTTGACAGATTCTGTTTTCATTGTGTTGTTTGCTTATTTTGATGCATCTATGGCTAGTATTAAGTGGTATGAACCATAGAGAAGTTGGAATACAGTAGATATTACACCAATATGAATTTAGAATGAGTTCATTACAGTAACTAAATGGTGGATTTATTTTCTTATACTAACGGAGCTTACGAGTTTTGTTTTGAGTTTTGTGTGGTTGAAGTTTTCAAGTTTTGGGTAAAGATTCGATGGACTATGGAATAAGGAGTGGCAAGAGCCTAATATTGGGGATGACCAAGGCACCCCAAGGTAATATTAAAGGACAACCAAGAGCCTAAGCTTGGGGATGCCCCGGAAGGCATCCCCTCTTTCGTCTTCGTTCATCGGTAACTTTACTTGGAGCTATATTTTTATTCGCCACATGATACGTGTTTTGCTTGGAGCGTCCTTTTATTTTTCTATTTTTTTCTTGCCATTAGTTATAATAATGTTTTGGATCTTTATTTTCAATAAAAATGTCAAGGATAGCCTTTGCCATGCTTATTTTGCTATTATACATGTTGCTGTTTGAAAACAGAAAGTTTACCGCTGTTGCAAAAATTCCCTAGAAAAGTCAGAGAATGGTAGAATGTTGAATATTTTTTCATATTAAGATATGATAAATTTATTACAGTGGGAATTTTAGTTCATAATTTTTGGGGTCAGGGAAGTATTGATACTCTTGCATTCTTTACAGATTGTACTGTTTTGGCAGATTGCTGTTATAGTTGCATTGTTTGCATATGTTTGCTTGTTTAATGATTCTATTTGAGCATAGCAGTATTAAATATGCAGAGGCATTTAGTATGCAATGTTGAATATTTCTTTTAGTGATTTTTTACAGTAGAAAATGATAAGTTTTTGCATTGGTTTATACTAACCTATCTCACATGTTCTTGTTGAGTTTGTTGTGAATAAAGCTTTTGATAAAAAGAAACCATGTTATGAGAGGAATTAAGGAGACACAAAAGCTCAAGCTTGGGGATGCCCAAGGCACCCCAAGATAATATTTCAAGAAGTCTCAAGCATCTAAGCTTGGGGATGCCCCAGTAGGCATCCCACCTTTCTTATTCAACAACTATCGGTTAGTATCGGTTGAGCCTGAGTTTTTGGTTCTTCACATGAGTTGTGCTATCCTTGCATTTTAATTTTATTTTGTTCTGCTTGCTGCTTAAGTACATTACCAAGATCTGAATTCTTAAATGAGAGAGAGTCTTCGCATAGTTGCATAATTATTTAGCTACTCATTGATCTTCACTTATATCTTTCGGAGTAGTTTGTCGTTTGCTCTAGTACTTCACTTATATCTTTTTAGAGCATGGCGGTGGTTTTATTTCGTAGAAATTAATGAACTCTCATGCTTCACTTATATTATTTTGAGAGTCTTAAACAGCATGGTAATTTGAATGAAAACTATCAGAGGAAGTGAATTGGATGCTATGATCAATTTGATACTTGATAATAGTTTTGAGATATGGAGGTAGTGATATTAAAGTCATGCTAGTTGGGTGATTATGAATTTAAAGAATACTTGTGTTGAAGTTAGCACGTCCTGTAGCATGCACGTATGGTTAAAGTTGTGTAACAAATTTGAAACATGAAGTGTACCTGGCTTGTGCATCCTTATGAGTGGCGGTCGGGGACGAGCGATGGTCTTTTCCTACCAATCTATCCCCCTAGGAGCATGCGCGTAGTGCTTGATTTTTGATGACTTATAATTTTTTTCAATAAGTATATGAGTTCTTTTGACTAATGTTGAGTCCATGGATTATACGCACTTTTACCTTTCCACCATTGCTAGCCTCTTCGGTACCGTGCATTGCCCTTTCTCACCTTGAGAGTTGGTGCAAACTTCGCCGGTGCATCCAAACTCCGTGATACGATACACTCTATCACACATAAACCTCCTTATATCTGCCTCAAAATAGCCACCATACCTACCTATTATGGCATTTCCATAGCCATTACGATATATATTGCCATGCAACTTTCCACCGTTGTGTTTATCATCATCTGACATACATTACTTTTGTGATATTGCCATTGCATGATCATCTAGTTGACATTGTATTTGTGGCAAAGCCACCATGCATTATTTTTCATACATGTCACTCTTGATTCATTGCACCATCCTGGTACACCGCCGGAGGCATTCATGTAGAGTCATATCTTGTTCTAGTTTCGAGTTGTAATTCATATGTTGTAATCAATAAAAGTGTGATGATCATTATTATTAGAGCATTTCCCAAAAAGAAAAAAAAGGAAAAAAAAAGGCCCAAAGAAAAAAAAAGAAAAAAAGAAAAAAAGAAAAGGAAAAAAAGAAAATAAATAAAAAAGGCAATGTTACTATCTCTTTTTCCACACTTGTGCTTCAAAGTAGCACCATGTTTTTCATGTAGTGAGTCTCATAGGTTGTGTTTTTCATACTAGTGGGAATTTTTCATTATAGAACTTGTCTTGTATATTCCTACGATGGGCTTCCTCAAATGCCCTAGGTCTTCCTGAGCAAGCAAGTTGGATGCACACCCACTAGTTTCCTTTTGTTGAGCATTCATTTGTAGCTCTAGTGCATCCGTTGCATGGCAATCCCTACTCCTCATGTTGACATCAATTGATGGGCATCTCCATAGCCCGTTGATTATCCTCGTCAATGTGAGACTTTCTCCTTTTTTGTCTTCTCCACACAATCCCCATCATCATATTCTATTCCACCCATAGTGATATATCCATGGCTCACGCTCATGTATTGCGTGAAGGTTGAAAAAGTTTGAGATTATTTAAGTATGAAACAATTGCTTGGCTTGTCATCGGGGGTATAGAAGTTGGGAAAATCTTTATGTGATGAAAATGAAGCATAGACTAACTATATGATTTTGTAGGGATGAACTTTTTTTAGCCATGTTATTTTGAGAAGACATGATTGCTTTTATTAGTATGCTTGAAGTATTGCTATTTCTTTTGTCAATATGAAATTTTATTTTGAATCACTTGGATCTGAATATTCATGCCACAATAAAAGAAAGTTACATTGACATTTATGCTAGGTAGCATTCCACATCAAAAATTCTATTTTTATCATTTACCTACTCGAGGACAAGCAGGAATTAAGCTTGGGGATGCTTGATATGTCTCCAACGTATCTATAATTTTTTATTGTTCCATGCTATTATATTATCTGTTTTGAATGATTATGGGCTTTATTATACACTTTTATATTACTTTTGGGACTAACCTATTAATCGGAGGCCCAGCCCATATTGTTGTTTTATTGTCTGTTTCAGTATTTCGAAGAAAAGGAATATCAAACGGAGTCCAAACGGAATGAAACCTTCGGCATCGCAATTTTTTCGAAGATTATCATCCTGGAGGCTTGGAGATCAAGTCAGAAGATCCTCGAGGAGCCGAGGAGATAGCCCCCCCTACTGGGCGCCCCCCTGTCTCGTGGACCCCTCGAGCACCCCCCGACCGACTTCTTTTGCCTATGTAGTCCCACGTACCCTAAAAACATCCATGGAGAAGATAGATCGGGAGTTCCGCCGCCGCAAGCCTCTGTGGCCACCAAAAACCTCTCGGGAGCCCTTCCCGGCACCCTGCCGGAGGGGGGATCCATCACCATGGCCATCTTCATCATCCCGGCGCTCTTCATGACGAGGAGGGAGTAGTTCACCCTCGGGGCTGAGGGTATGTACCAGTAGCTATGTGTTTGATCTCTCTCTCTCGTATTCTCTCTCATGTTCCCTCTATGGCATGATCTTGATGTATCCCGAGATTTGCTATTATAGTTGGATCTTATGATGTTTCTCCGCCTCTACTCTCTTGTGATGAATTGAGTTTCCCCTTTGAAGTTATCTTATCGGACTGAGTCTTTTATGAGAACACTTGATGTATGTCTTGCCGTGCTTATCTGTGGTGACAATGGGATATCATGTGCCTCTTGATGTATGTTTTGGTGACCAACTTGTGGGTTCCGCCCATGAACCTATGCATAGGGGTTGGCACACGTTCTTGACTCTCCGGTAGAAACTTTGGGGCACTCTTTGAAGTACTTTGTGTTGGTTGAATAGATGAATCTGAGATTGTGTGATGCATATCGTATAATCATGCCCACAGATACTTGAGGTGACAATGGAGTATCCAGCTAGGTGACATTAGGGTTTTGGTTGATTTGTGTCTTAAGGTGTTATTCTAGTACGAACTCTTGAATAGATTGATCCAAAAGAATAACTTTGAGGTGGTTTCGTACCCTACCATAATCTATCTGTTTGTTCTCCGCTATTAGTGGCATTGGAGTGACTCTTTGTTGCATGTTGAGGGCTTGTTATATGATCTATCTATGTTATTATTGTTGAGAGAACTTTCACTAGTGAAAGTATGAACCCTAGGCCTTGTTTCCTATCATTGCAATACCGTTTACACTCACTTTTACCACTTGCTACCTTGCTGTTTTTATAATTTCAGATTACAAAAACCTTTATCTACTATCTATTTTGCACTTGTATCACCATCTCTTTGCCGAACTAGTGCACCTATACAATTTACCATTGTATTGGGTGTGTTGGGGACACAAGAGACTCTTTGTTATTTGGTTGCAGGGTTGCTTGAGAGAGACCATCTTCATCCTACGCCTCCTACGAATTGATAAACCTTAGGTCATCCACTTGAGGGAAATTTTCTACTGTCCTACAAACCTGTGCACTTGCAGGCCCAACAACATCTACAAGAAGAAGGTTGTGTAGTAGACATCACATTGCAAGCCCGGACAGCCTGTGAAGCTCCGCCACAGCAGCCATCTTCTCATTTAACGGCAGCGGGCGAGTGGGAGCATTGAATTGCGACCAAAAAAGGTTCTCCACTTCCTTATCACCTTGATCCTCGAAGAACTTGGCAGCGTCAGCCGTACTATTCGCCAAGTCCGCATATGCGTCAGCCGGACTCCAGCGTCCATCCTGCGGAGCGTACTTCGGATCCAAAAACTTCGTCCGCAGTAAGTAGCACTAAAAAAATACACTTCCATGATGATACGTGTTTGTCATAGTAGGTCCCATTTTTGTCATGCATGTACATCCATGACAAATTTATGACAGAATCAAGATAGTCATACATGTGCTGTCGTAGAAGTGTTCGATGACATTACCAAAATTATCATCACGGAAGTGTCCACTTCCATGACGATAAATGGCGTGTCACAGAAGTGCTTTCGTCAAGGGTGACCGACACGTGGCATCCACCGTAACGGAATGCCGTTAAGCTATCAGGTCGGGTTTTGGACCCGGTAACCCGTTAACAGCCCCGACCAATGGGGATTTTCCACGTGTAAAATCATCATTGGCTGGAGGAAACACGTGTCTGCTCATCGTTGGGACAGATGTCATCCACTCATTAGACAGAAGGCGCTTATGATACGTCGACATGTGGCACGTCCAATCAAGTTTAAATGGGCCGGCCCAACTAAAGGCCCACAAGATTTGGCGGCCCATAATGGGTCGGCCCAGTTAAAGGCCCACGAGATTTTGCGGACTATAATGGGCTAGCCCAGCTAAAGGCCCACAAGATTTCGTGGGCCATAATAGGTCGGCCCAGGTAAAGGCCCACAAGATTTTTGTGTGCCATAATGGGCCGGCCCAAGTAAAGGCCCACAAAATTCTTGCAGATCATAATGAGCCGGCCCAGCTAAAGGCCCACGAGATTTTGACGACATTAATGGGCCGGCCCAGCTGTAGGCCCACAAGATTTTGAGGACCCTAGTAGGCCGGCCCATTAACTGGCTGCCATGTTTTGGGCCAAATGCCGGCCCATAATTGATCCGGTCCATTAATGGCCTGCCACGTTCCGGGCCTAGTAATGGCCCATATAAGATTCGTCCCGTTAAAAGCCTCCCACTTTCTGGGCCAAATAACGGCCCAGATCAGGTCCGGCCCTTTAAAAGGCTTTGGGCTCAATTATGGCCCATATCAGATTCGGCCCGTTGACTGGACGCTATGCTTGTGGGCCCACTTGCTAAAGGCCCATTTAGTAATTCGGCCTGATATTAGTTTCAGCCTGTTAAGGGCCCATTTAACATTTCGGCCCTATATTAATTTCGGCCTGTTAAAAGCCCGTCATATAGTTGGGCCTAACTACGTCCCGGTTTGCATCTGGCCTGCTCGCAACCGATATCTGATTGGGCCAAACAAGGACCGAGACAACTTTGGCCTATTAAAAGCCCGTGAATTGATTCGCCCAATCATGGGCCGGGGTCCATTTCGGGCTGTCGCCGGCCCGTGAGCTATTCGGCACGTTTCAGGCCCAGCCTACTTCTCAGCCTCCTAAAAGCCCATTGAGTTTTCTTGCGAAAAGAGGGCCGGGGGTTACTCGGCCTATTAAAGGCCTAAATCTACTAGTGGGCCAGTTTGACGGGGCCCATGATGCGGATCATACATCATGATTGCATGATGGCCCGATTATGTAACGTAATTTTACGGTTTGGCCGGTTTACTGCGAAGACAGGATATATATACAGTAAAATAACTACATCATCGTGAATAAGAAAAAACCTAGACTATACAATAAAGAAATTACGGCATATTACATCCACTGGACATCAAAGTTCGCCACTATGATAATAAAGCACAAGCAGACAGTAGATTACATACACTAGGATCAAAGATCGCCACCAGTGCAAATAAACACGCCGACAAAATAATATACAAAACCGACAGCACTTCAATAGAGTTCAAGAAAGGTTAGCCCTGCTGGGGAGGTGTAGCGCAAGCAGCTGAGCAAGATGATGAGACTACGCTTGTTCAATACTTACATCTTCCTCACTCTGAAAGATAAACAAGCAAACAGATGACATGTTTTGCACATAAAAGTATCAGTGCTGACAATTCATCACATTTCTTACTGACGAATAAAGTGACACAGATTAAAATTCCATTAACACAATATGGTAATGTTCAGGTCAAGACATGGCAGGAATTGACATTGTGAAGGAGTTGGCAGCTTCACGACACCACTGGATTACAGATCAAGAACTCATAAGTATCAATGGTTAATGTGTTGTCAATTTATCCCATTTCAGATTGGCAAATAAAGAGGCGGTTTACATAATAGTGGAATGATATGACATTGTTCATAGTTAAGACATTGCAGAATATGACATTGTGCTGTAGTGGGTAGGTTCACCACACCACTGGATTACGGATGAAGAACAGAAGCATACATGCAGTTTAAAAGAAGATCACTTGCTCTGCATAGTTTAATTTACATGGTATGAAGAAGAAACTTGGTTGTACAACTGAAAACTTACATTGAGAAGGACAAACTTTTGTTTATGAACTACATAATAAACTTTAAACATGCAACTTGATGCAAACACCAAAAATAAACAGCTGTTGCAGTCATGCCTAACCAAATATACACAACAAACTTTGAAGGCTTGAGAAGGACAATGTTACATTACTGGTGAAGACAGGCTCTATAAAGCCCTTGTCCATGCTGATGGGGGGGGCAATTCAAGAAGTTTACCACAGAATGTTCTTCATAAGCATTGCCTTTATTCTACATTTTGTTAAGAGTAAATATAGATGTGATAATATACAAAAAAATGGAGAATATTAAAGATAATATGAAGAGTGATGCTACATAACCAAGTAGCTATAAATGTATGTGCAACGATACAGGCAAAAGGCACAGCCAAGAGCAATGCACAGCTAAACTTCTTCAGTACCAACCTTATGGTAAGAGTAAATATAGATCTGATGTGTAGAAAATGGAGGGCAAAGGAAAATAAGCTGCAGAGTGATGGTACATGAACAACTACCTGTCAATATAAGTACACTGATAAAGGACAACATGTACTTACAAGAACAATGCAGAGCTAAAAATATTCATTGGCATTGGATATATTCTACACTAATGTAACCATTCATACAAATCAGATAATTTGGAGCGAACAATTGATAAGCAAGCTATCATGCATACTGCTATCACATAATGAACCAGGTATGTATGCAAGTACAGTGATACAGGACAACGGGTACTAACAAGAGCAAAGCAGCGGGCAGCATATTTGCGATATCCTGTCGTTCTTTTCAAACCGGAATTCTTCTTCGAGCTGAATTCCTGCAAAAAAGATCTGTAAGGCACATGCGGAAAAGTAGAAGTTCAAATTGTCATGTGATTTCATAGACAGTACCTCATCCTGGGAACGAGACCCGTGCATAACAAGGTTTTTCCATTCAATGTCTTCTAAATTTAGCACAGGAGACTTCACCAGAAATTCGTTTATAGACTTGCCATCAAAGTGTGATTTCCTCAGGTAACACCGATACTGCTACAATGCTTCCTTGAAAAGCACAAGCAAGCTTTGCTTGTCATGACTATCCAGATTGACCCTCACCTAGTTACAACAATGTAATGTAAATCATTGATGTGTTCGATCAGCAAAAACAGGAAAACAATAACCATGAATAATAGCACTTACACGTAAGTTGGACAGGAAGATGTGAAAATGGTGTTTGTCTTCACTATAATCTTCCCATGATGGGAATATATGCACGTAGTCCCTAACAACACTGAAAGCATTGTCTTTTAAACTGGGAATAAATGGAATGGGGTTCCAATCTGCAGGAATTGGCCGTCTCTGCAGTTGGGATAGGTCTTCGGCCGGTGGACTTGCTGTACTTTTTGCTGGAGTGGGATTTTTCTGTGGTACGGCTGGTGCTATGGCAAATGAAATCGGTATACCTTTTCTAGAGTGCAGGTCCTGTGTGGTGGGGCTAGTGGTGTGGCCAGTGAAGTATGGGTACAGTCTGCTGGAGTCGGTCCTATGTTTTGTGTCACTGGTTGTACAGCCAATATAAGTGGGGTGCTGTCTGATTTCTCCAGCACCACCACGTTTTCAAGGACTTTGCTGGTGCTCCTTCAGGTTCGGCAAGCACCCTCTTCCTTTTTGATGTCTGATGCACAAGAACAACATTTGAGTGGAAAAACATGGTATGACGACAGATGGAATATGTATTGATAATGGATGGGCATAGCATCTCGAGTTATACAATGAGTAAACTAAGCAGATGGTGGTGCAACAAAGTAGAAGAAATGCAAGACAACATATGCAAGATACGCGCAATCAATAAAACCTTGCCAAATTAGAATAGGCACCTTGATGGGTGAACAGGACAGGCCATCTGCCTTTGACTCATCGAGGTTAGAATAGTCATTAGAATGATATTCTGAACAAGAATCAACAGGTGGGGAGCGTACGAGTTTCATTGCTTCCAAAATGGCACTCAATGCCTTGGTGCCAATTTTGTAAGTCATTGCAGTGTTCCACAATATTCTTCTGATGCGCGGATTCTGATATTCACTGTAATTGTGTATAATATCTGAGAACCATGAAAACATAAATAGTTGTGAGATTATCTTTGTAATGCAGATGATATTCTAATATAGGGGCGCCCCTGTAAACACTTATGTGCTATCACTGGATTCTGGTGAGACAGCTCATGTGTGCTGTAATATTGTGCGTGCATTTATATAATCTGGCACAAGTACACAAAAAATAGGCTCCAGAAGTAAGGATAGCTGGCAGATGATAGGTTCATAATATACTGTATAGATAGTTTATTGCCAAACCATGATAACAAGAGCACACAGCAACTAGGCAGATCATAGTGTACATAACAGGGGTACACCATAACCACGATATATAAATCGGGAAAGTGGAACTGGCTTGAAAATACGGTGTTGTATTGCTGCTAGTAATTGAAAGCCTATCGATCGCGTATAGGCCAGCACTATCGAACATGGTAAAGAAGAGCAAGCAGATTTTGGATAATAAAATGTTGGTTGCGCAATGCCCACACGTGATGAACCAGAGCGCATTAAGAATGCAACTCCCAGCTGTCTCTCGACCATTTCAGGCGGTTGGATGAAGATCCTACGTCTCCTAACCCTTCTTATTCCTCGTCTGTGATTCTTCCCATACAGAACACCGCACGGGCCGCCGGCCGGACCACCGGCCCCCACCGCCTGTGTTCCTCCGCCACCCCCACCCCCCACCCACGTCGAGTTTTCTTCATTCGGCGAGGCCCCACAACCACCCGAGCCCCTTGGATCGCACCGGCGAACTCCGGCGAGCTGTGAAAAATCAACTGACCCAATTTTGAAATTTAGTCTACTGTGATTTAACTAGTGTGGAATATAAAAGGGGAAAACCATAAGCATTGGGAGTATAGTGTTGAGCATGCCATGGCGGATCTGGAGGTGCAAACCGGACAAAGGCAACTTCGCAACCAAGACAAGAAATTAGAGTAAAGCAGTGGCGATCTATTTTCTTGCTGCGATAAATAAGTTGAGCAGATACGAAAGAGTACCGCCTCTGGTGCGGCGCCATGGACGCATCTGGTGAGAATTTGACGGTGCTGCGGTAGCAATGGCTGTCGGCGGCGTGGAAGCAGATCTAGGAGGGTAGACGGTGGCGGCAGGGAGCGGTGGACGAGACGGTCGTAGGAGCGGCGCTGGCAAGGTGGACGACGGCGGGTATGAAGCGAGGGGACGGGATGCAAGGATCCCGGTCCGAAGGCGTGGATGAGAGAGGTCGATCTCTTGTAATGGACGGCGGCGTCGGGGTATTAGCTCTGGCATGGTGGAGGAGGGACAGCGGTGGATGGGGTGGCGGACGGCGGCGGACGGAGGAGGGTGGGGTGGAGAGGGTGTTTTGGCGCCCACGGAGTACGAATGGGGAAAAGGGAGGTAGAGAGGAAGGGGGGAACCATGTAGTCAGGGCGTGCTTGTCTCAAATGCAAGGAAATTTACAAACTTAGCCCCCGTTTCAAATTTCTACTACGTACATCACAGCAACATTAGTCGGTTGGGGATAGGACGGTAATCTCGCATACACCAAATATTTTCCGACGAGAGTTTGTTTTTGGCGCCCACCGTGTATGAATATGAATCGGGGATGGAGTTGATTTCGGCAGAGGGCACACTGTGTTTTGGCACCCACCGTGTATGAATCCGGGTGAGAGGCGGTTACGTCACGTTTGGGTGAAATTACAAACCTACCCCTATAGAAACCTATAGAAATCCAGCAGATAGGCTTTGCGCGGCAGGGATAGGCAGTAGTGATTTCCATCTCATAGATTTTGGTTTCGGCCGGTTACTGCGACTTTCCCCGCTTCGTTCAAATTTTGCACAGTGCACGTTTACCGTGCAAACTCAATTCGAATCCCGTTTGTATTCTACTATTTTTTTTCGGGCGGGGTCCATTTTCAATTGGAATTACATTCTATATACATCATTTTTTTACATATATACTTTCAAAAGCACAACACCATTTATACATAAATATGGTTTACAAATGGCATGATCTGGATTCATAAGGTTGTATCCATCTATTTGGATTTTCAAATATTTGAAACCACTTTATGTTGAAATCCAATAAATGCATTCCTCGCTAACTGTCTCCAATTAATGTGTGTTTCATGCGGTTTTTCTTTAACTTCTCAAACATGTATAATGTGTTTCACACACACAACATATAGTGTATTCCCGTTTAGACACTAATTGCATATAAACCATGCATTGTTTGTAATTGAAGAATCTATGGATCACTAATATTGATAAACTATATAACATTAATCGTGTGCCCAAATTCAAATGAATATGCATGTTTGATACACCAATTTGCATTATGATATTATCGATGTCGTGATCTCTAGTTTAAATATTTGAATCCCCTTTAATCCAGATATTCGTCTCATATAGCTATCACTCATGCTTATATAGGACTATCTCTCTGGACCTATACGCGTTCATCGTCTCTCAGGCATCTCTCGTGCTACCTGTATGTCGACAATGATCTTTTATCTTCGTAACACACTGACGGTACTCTCTCCATCGACCTTCATCACTCTATCTCTCTCTAAGTATATCTCGCTCCCTGCTATGTGTCTCTATCTATGATTCTCCATGTGGAATCTCTTTCTCTCACACAAACACAAAACTTTGTCTCCCGGGGTCTCATTTCTCTCAACTATTCCCATGTGTGCCACTCGCACACCCCTCATACAGAGATGTCTTTCGCTCCTTAGATATGAGAACCTACGACTCTTCCTCTTCAATATCTCTTTCTCACACACAAACACAAATTCTGTCTCCCAGGGTCTCATATTTCTCCATTGTTCTCTTGTATGTCGCTCAAACACACCCTCTCTCCCAATAGATATCTTGCGTTCCCTCATATGTCTCTCTAGCTATCACTCTTGTTGTGAAATATTTTTCTCTCTCGCAGACACAAAACTCCATCTCTCTGGATCTCATTTCTCTATGATATTTTTTTGTATGTGACTCACATGCACCCTCTCTCTATCTCTCTCACACCCACACACATAACCCAGCCTTCTGATCCACTCGACTCCTATCTCTAGCGCACACTAGCTAGCATCTTTATCTTTCTATTTATCTGTTTCTCCATCAACCTTCTTTCTCGCCCTCACTCTTGATTCCTATCACGCACACTACATATGTTTCTCTCTACATGCATGCAGTCAAGTGCCCTCTCACACACATATATAACTTCACCCTTTGAACCACTCGACTGTCATCTCCGACACCCAAACTAACGGATGTCTCTCTAGCTAGCATCTCCATCTCTGTATCTATCTTTAGTTTCTCTATCAACATTTCTTTCTCGCACGGAGTCTTGCTTCCTATCACCCACACTATATATGTCTATCCATACATATGCATTTATAGGTTGATCTCTTTTGCACAATCGTTGCGCCTCACCCCCTCTGCTCGCCATAGATGCATGCTCCAGCCCACGCCACTATCTCTTAAAGACAAAAACACATGCTCAATTGTCGGGCCTTCTTCCCTGCATTCTCACATGCATGCATATTGTCATACCGATCCGTCTCTCCCATGTCGTTGATCTTAGGACTTATGTCTTCTTTCTTTTATCTCGATCATGCGCGCGCGCACACACACACATCCCACGTATACATGTATACCTCTCACACATGCACGTTCAAGGTCTCTATGTGTCCATACATAGTTAATTACCCTCAATCCTAATGCCACATCGAATCGTTCTCCTCTTTTGTGCACATAACTTCGCCTGGACGGGCAAAACACACACTCACACTTAACAATCTCCT
>NC_057798.1:728512377-728530283 GCF_018294505.1 Triticum aestivum | reverse complement strand
AAACTAAGACTCCATCTCTCTCCTCTCTCTCTCTCTCACTCTCTCTCTCTCTCCTCTCTCTCTCTCACTCTCTCTCTCTCTCTCACACACACACACCACACACACTAAGACTCCATCACACACACACATGCTCTAGGCGGAGCATTTGTTCCTACCACCCTTCATCCAACCTTACCCGTATGATAAACAATCACCTTTATTTACTTGCATAACATGGACAGATTCCGCTTTACTTTAGTAGTCAGTAAAATTATCATCTTTATACCCTTATAAAAAAACGAGTTGGCGATGATGGTGTGCCTGCCATCTTGTAATACAGACCGTATGATCTATATCTGACGGATAGGAAGCAAACTATGATAATTTTACAAAAGATACCCGCACCTCTCTCCACATCATTATCTCCCGCAACCTCATTGCTTAGCAATTAAAAAAGGAATAAGTCTCTGGAAAAATCTAGCATGCATGGTGGTCGTTGCCGCCTGCCGATGCCGTCCATCCCCATGCCTCCGCCCATTCCGACCACCAGTCACCACCACGCTCCACTCCTCCTCGCCTTATCTCTCATCTTTCATTTTTTTGATGACATTCTCGAGATACCAGTTTTCCGATAAAATTCTCGAGATATCATTAGTTTTTACACATGGGATTACTCCTTCATGGGTCAATCACAACAGGTGTTTTGTAAAAAATGCATATTGATGTTCCGTGCAATGCATGAGAATCTTGCTTGTAATTATATAACGCAAATCATGAGCAGGAAGTGACATTTTTTCACACAACCATGTTAACATGGCCACGTAAATCACGAACAGGAAGGAGAAGGGAAGTGGGATGTGGAGTAACATTTTTTACCACAATTCCTTAGGAAACTGAGTGCAATAATTGAGTAGTTTTGCAAACTACCATTACTACTACACCTGAAACGGTTCAAAACCTATACTCCCTTGCCAGCGCGCGCTTCCCGCATGAAATGGTCAGCATCGCCTGGAGCGTCAGTGCCGCATTAATGCCCGGCCAGAGTGGAGGCGACCTCTCACTAGCGCCGGCTTTGAAGTGGCGCGACGGCCGAGAGAGCGTCGCTCCCCGGTGCACGCGACTGCTCCGCGTCGAGACTGGCCATAGGCCCTGTTTGGGTCCATGGGTTAGAGTTAGTTTGAGCTAGTTGGAGCTCAAATAGCCCTAAAGTATCCAAGCATGAGGGTTTAAATTGGAGCAAGTTGCACCGAACCCACCAAAAAAAACTATCCCACCCAAGAGGTGCTAACTGGAGATAGTTCTCATTGGGACCACTGAAAAATCACTTTTCTCTCTCCATGAAGTGCATTTATTGTCAATCTAACCCTGTCACCCAAACACCTCTTTGGCTACAATTAGTTTAGGGTTAGTCATGAGTTAGTCTAACCTCTAGCTAAGTTAGAGTATCAAATAGGAGCAGTATAGGACATGCAAGTTGCTCAAAGCATACAGGAAAATTCGTATGTGAAAGGACTTTTTCTTTTTGAAAACGGAACGTGAAAGGAATTTTTTTTAGAATGCTCTTGGCATGTCACTAACATGTGATAGTTAACCGACCTCAATAGACGGCAGAAATGCCAGCCCGTCGCACTTTGATAGAGAAGAGGAGGGAGAAGCGATATAGGCTGCTGGATTACTAGAGATAGGTGTCGCACGAAAGCCAAGAAATATGGTGATAGCGTGGGTTAGCCATGTACTAGTATGATGTAACTACACTGACTGCCGTGTTTCGTACTCTTCCAGTCCACTGTGGAGATGATTGGTTAATTTTATATCACTGAATAATATTAAATATTATGAGTGCAAACGCTCCAGCACGAGGTTCCTTGCTCCTTCTCGGTCTTCCAGAATCTATGTTCTTCCACTCTATTTTTTTACGTGAGCTTTGTTCATCCTTTTGCCAACACGCGAGACATCTAGCATCAAGGCGCACATGTTATGCAACGATCGTTCCATCTATATGAAGAACACGTGGCACTGGAACTACGAGACGGACATGTACCCAGGAGTGGACGTATGAACCTGAGTAATGTAGCGCAGTAAGTGGAGTAGAAAGGCACAAATGGTATGAACATGCGTGGCATACAGGGTGTGTTTGGTTGCGTTCTCGTCTCAGCATAGTTGTTCCCTCTTCATGCATGCTCAACTCAATACCCATCTTCATGCATGCTCTCTTCATGCATGCTTCTAGTGTATTTGTGCTAAACTAGTATGGACTCATGCACCCTCCATAAACTCTACCAAACACCCAAAAGTAGGTCGAGAAGGGAACTCTTGGGTGACATTTGTCTCTTACTACGTACTACCACTAAATGTTGTATGTGCAATGCACGGTGATGTTATGGAGTACGTGTCTAAGTACTGTACTACTACTATATTAGTTGGAGGCACATATTAACTTTTATATTTGTTTACATGTATGCCCCGAGACCTTCCAACTAGACGTGTCTTTCTCTCCAGGTGCACTTTGTATCGTTCATACAACTAAGTACTACTACGTGTGGTCTCCGACCCAGAAGTGGAAGAAGTGGAGACGCTCTACCACGCTGTTTTTATGCTGGGCTCTACCACGCTGTTCATGTCCCACTCCTTTCGCTGACGTGTGGGACATCCAGCACGTGCTGTGTTTGGCACCCTTCATCATAAGAGTTGAAACGCTAGCATTCATCAGAACTAAAAAATAATTATAAATCCGCAGTGATACTATTTTGTTTGCGAACCAATCAGCAGTGATACTATACCACGCGGTTTCCTTTCTCCTTGATATCGGAAAGAATAATTCCATTCGCCAACATGTGGGACGTCGACCATCCTGGTCCACTTGCCATGCACGCAGAACTCCTAGGGAGAGTCACCCAGGTTGTCGGGCCGCAGTAACAATGACTAATGAGCCATCAAATCACAGGCCCACTTCCCACTTTGAAGTTTCTCAGACGAAGGAACCATTATGACTTCGTTGAATTCTGCTTCTTGAAGAAAACTACTGTACCAGCAATACTGCTAGCTACAGTATTTACTCCAACAGAGATCTCCTTTCGTTCATAGGATAGGAATATGAAAATCATAGGAAGTGAGATGACATGCATCTCAATTACTATAGAAAAAGAGATGCCATTTGATGCATAGGATAGGAATTTTTCCACTTAGTCTAGGCTAATGTACTGGTAACTTGCTCTAAAAACTATAGTAGTAACTAGTAGTACTGGTACATGCTCGTACTCAGACACAGACACACACACACTAACTACTACTCCTAGTACTACTACTTCTCACATGCTGGCCAGACGTCGTCGTTCTCCTTCCCGGCTTTGTCGGTGACACCCCACCGTGCTTGGATCTCCGCCGACCTCTCTGTAGCAGCGCGTGCGTCCTTTTATTTCTTGCGATGGCGGGCCTCTCTTTTCTTGAGTGCTTTCTGACTTTTCCGCTCCCTCTGTGCGGTTTCGGCCGCCTCTTACTCTACCGCCCATTAGGCTTGGCATCTTGAAATTCCTCCCACATAGTTGTGAGGTCGCGAGCGGTGATGAACTCGGCATGGCGGGATGCCATCGCTTCCCTACAATTTTGTGTGCATTCGTGGGCGGCGAGGAACTCGGCGCGGCGGGATGACATCGCTGCCTTACCGGTTAGTGTGCAGCGCGGTGACATGAACGACGCTTGGTAAGAGCTTTGAGGGGGAGTGGCCGGACAACCGTATAGTGCATTGGTTTGTCAAGAGCTCAAGGACAGAAGACGAAGCAAATTAGGATTCCTCTTCAATCATGGTCATTTATTTCCAAGTAAAATGCATTGGCGGTCATCGAACTTGTCTTGATAGCTCACTTTGATCATTGTATATGAGATATGGTGATTATACGGTCGCTGGCTCAACGTATAGCTCCGTATTTGTATGGTTGACCAGTCAAACTGTCCACATGCGCCTGAAACGATCACCGTCTCTCCAGAATGTCAATGCCGCATTCGCTGGACTTAACTGCAGGTGCAATTGGTGTGTCACTGATATGCGGGCCAGACGCCCGTTGGGCCCACATGTCAGTCACCCAAACGCATCTGCAGTTAAGTCACAGAAGCAGCGTCCGCATTCACGCCCGACAAACCTACTCCGGTGCCAGTTGTCCATCCGTCTGCCGCGGCTCATTGCCATTTGCCCGCTATATTAACTTGAGCCCCAGCTCCCAGCCATAGCCAAAGACCCACACTTATTCTCCTCCGGTCCCTTCCTTTTGTCGGCACCACTTCAACCATGGCCTCGTGGCGCTCCGAAGCTCTCTTGGGCGTACTGTTGCAGGAGCAGACGAGGGACATCGGCGGCTGCGCTCCGGGCGCACTCCAAAGCTCTCTTCGACATACTGTCGCAGGAGCAAACAAAGAAGATCTCCAGCACCCCCCGGGCCGCCCTCCGCCGCCACGACCACGAAGCCGGCGCGCGTGCGCGGGCGCAGCAGGCAGCGAGGAAGAGTAGTACATGGTAGGTCGCCACCGCTCTGGTCCCGGGAAGGCCACCGCTACTCCACTCCATCGACGCTAAGCTTGGTGGGGTAAACATCGGCAGCCGATTAGCCGCTTGACGGTGACGTGGAGGCGGAAATCTTCATAACCTTGTGCTCCGGCCGGAGGAGGAGGTTATCGAGGCGGATGAGGAGGAGGCAAAGGCAATGGCCGGCTTTCTTGGGTTCATGGCCGGACTTGGTGGTCGGGCACCAGCGATTGTTTAGATTAGGTTTACAGTAGGTTTAGTATGTTTTGTGCGAAATATGTAATGAATTTCGTCCAGTTTGTAGGAAAAGTTTTCAAAATGTAATGAATTTCATCCGGTTAATTTCAAATTTGCTTTGTTTGCACGAATTTCGTCCAGTTAGTTCATATAGTTGTCGAAAGGTATGCGGGCAGCATCGGATGGCATCCATCAGTGTCCTCGGACAGATGCCGGTGTAAATTTGTGGGCTAGCATTGGAGATGCCCTAACTATCATGCTATAATTGCTAACAATCATCCATTATTTGGCAGGGAACAGTTATCCCTCGATCAAAATCAGATCCGTGGTGTTTCGCACTCCTCCCGCATACGAGTGTAAACTCTTGCTTACATAAAAATGGAGCAAGTGGACGGCACTATAGCATGTCATATCACTCGAACTAGCCCGCCTAACGAGCGGGAAAGCACCGCCCTCGTCATTTTGTTCTGGATTTCTATCGGTCGATCGCGCGAAAATGTTACGCTTCGCAAGTTCTAAAGGAAAAGGCGGCACACTTACGACTCGTATGCGTCGCAACCCCGACAGTCCGGCTCGCACGCCGCTCACCAAAGGGGACACGCGTTGTCTTGCAATTTCACTGACATGTGGGACCATAATTGAATAAACTGTCGATAGCCGAAATCTAATCGCTCGGCGGGCGTCGGTTGAGAAGAGAGAAACGGGGGAGGGAGAAGAGATCTCCCGCCCGCCGCGCATGGACTCCATGAAATATATGGTGATAATGTGAGGCGGGTCATGCTGGAGCCCGGACCGCTTCCGGAGCCCGCTCTCACCGCCCTGGCCCCTCAAGACGCCAGCTGCCCGCTGCATGCATAGCAAGTAGTCCCCGCTTATGTGGAGGAGAGAGAGGCATTGACAAAGTCAAGGAGTAACAGTGGAGACAATAGCTTTCATCAAAAATAAACAATGAATACTCATTGCTCGTCCTCTATATCGGAAAGAATACTTTCATTTGCCAACATGTGGGACGTCGACCATCCTGGTCCACCTGCCATGCACAAAATTATCCTGGTCTACCCCGGTCGTATCGTAGGCCCAACCTTTCCCACCGTAAGTTGTTCGGACGAAGGAACCATCATGACTTCGTTGAATTCCACTTCTTCAAGAAAACTTAATGTACCCGCAATACTGCTACCACACGCGAAGACTGGATGTCACTGTACCACGTCATATCACTGAAACCCACTAGGCCAAACTAGCCCGCCTAGGTCATCTATTTTGGAATGGAGGGAGTACGTCTCTGCACTGCTATGATTTTGTGTTGCACGTTCTCTATACTTTTGCTACGATTTTCCTACCCTATGAACCAAATGAGGCCTGAATGTATGTCGACTATTGTCTGATCGATCGCTAAGCCTACAATTTTAGGAGCTAGGGCTATTGGTCGATCGACGAGGGATAAGTATAAGCGTACCACGAGCTCATCAGCCCCAATGTTTCTCTTCGGTGGGTGTTTTGCAAGTACTATAGCTCGCACAATAGCTAGCCTACTAACACCAAGAATCATCAAACAAGCCCTGCTGATATGATAAACAGTTCAAACTTACATCTAAGCATGCCATATATTACATCAAAAGCTGGTGAGGATACATCTGTTTCCATAACTCGGAGAGGGTTCGCATGATTCATCGCATGATTCACTATCAAACAAAAGTAGCAAGATCCGCCCACACAAGACAGTGCACTAGCCCTAAGATGGTTTGATAACACGCATCGTTCTGGTAATTAAACACAGGGCAATGCAAACTACCCTGAAGGATTAGCGCGACCAACTATTTCTTGTCATCGATCTCTCGGGTAATGACTACAGCACGGGCAGCGGCATGGGAATTGATTTCTGGGGCGATGTCCACAGGACTGACCGCGACATCGGAATCGATCTCTGGGGTGATGTCCACAGGATGGACAGCGGTATAGGAATCGATCTCCGGGGCGATGCCAACAGGATGGGCCACGACATCAGAATCATCAAGGACAACCACCGGCACCTACACAACACTAACATATTAGCAAGCACATTGAAAATAATCAAAAAGCAAGCGCATTGCAAATAATCAAAAACCACAACTATGGTAATAAGCCATTATTTTTTACCTTGTGCAGCTCACCGGGGGATCTCATCCCTCCGGGGGCCATCTCCTTGTCCTCGATGGGGGCCATCACCTTTCCAGGGGAATACTGCTTCTCAACGGTGACTATCTCCTCAAACACGGTCTTGAGCCTCACATAGGTGGCAATCAGAGCTCCTGGGGTAGGAACGATGGGGCCCTTGATGTTCTTCCAACTTTCTTTGAGGAGTTCGTTCGCCAACATCCTCAACTCTTTGCCCAGTGCTTGTTTCTTGGAGTTCTTCGTCTCCATGGGTTGACCCGCCAACATGGTCAACTTGTTGGTCGGTGCTCACTTCCTGGAGATCGCTGTCTCAAGTGGGTTGTCCAGCGGCAACTCTTTGCCTAGTGCTCCAGGATCCATCAATGAACTGACAAACAAAAAGCAATCAAAAGGAAACCACAATCGCAATGAAAACGGGAAAAGAATAGGATGTGAGAATTGGTCGGTGCTTCGCAAAAAGAAGATTATTGGAATGAAAATATAGTAGCATAACTGATTCGCCCACCTTTCCTTCGTCGCTAGAGAAGAAAAATGGCAGAAGTGAGTAGCCTGGAGTGAGGTTTTCTTCAAGAATGGGAAGAAAGGGCTTGGACGAGTGTTCCAATGATGGTTGCTTCGTCCAGTCCAACTTGGAGGCCACCTTACCACTGCTGGTAAAGGTGTGGGTTTTGTGATATGACGGGTCATGATGGCCACACCGAGGTGACAGGTGAGTCTCGACTGTAGCACCTCGCTGTGATTTGGCGGATGGCAAGCGGGCTCGGATGCTTTGAAATGTCATTAACTTGATATTAGTCTCTTTAGTATTTGGATCCAAGCATGGATGAGGCTAACAAGCTATAGTCCCACTACTTTTAGTCATGAGACTAAAACGTATCAAAGCACTCTCTCAATATTGTGCACCACGACCAAGGCGGAGAGGAAAACGAGAGAACTACGTAATTAATGCATGAGTTTAATTAGGGTAGTTTTGTAAAGTACGAGATACATTCCTCCAATCACAAAGTCCCTTGGTTCATGAGATTTGAGATTTGAGCCCTATAAACCAGAGGGGAGGGGGTACTGCACACGGTGTAGTCTAGTCACTTGTTTTTTTAGCCGAAGTCCAGTCACTTGTTGAAATCTCTAGAAAGGCAAATACTGCTTTCCGGTTTACAGGTCTATACTACTCCCTCCGTCGGGTGTGTAAGTCATCTTACGAAAACCAAATAGTCCCAAAACACTTAGGCGCGGTGCATTAACTTCTACTTTGTTTCTTGTTTCTTGACATACGTATCAACCAATAAGAGATGAGAGGTGTGCATGCTTTTAATGACTTGCAATGGCTAGTTCATTGCATGGAATGCTATTAATTAGCAAATAAACATTGGTGACCCCAGGAGGAAACGGTGCTAAGCGCGTGGACCTATGCAGAATGAGTATCAACCAATGGATAATGGAGTTTAATTGTTGAACAATAGCAATTTTGTCTCATGCAAGAGCCTGGCTAGTACTCCAAGGAACCGCACCACGCGAGCGTTCGCAACTGCCACGTTCGGTTTGCACTTGGCTCTTCGCCTCTTCGAGAAGACGAACAATGATGTTACTCCTACTTCTACAGTATCGAATCCACTGCTGCATGTCCGTCCACCTCGTGCGGGAGGGATAGCATGTAGCGAAAGCTTCTACCTACTGCTCCTGCCTTTGCGTCCATGACAGTTGGGCCCAATAGGTGGTTGGCCCACCTGTCATGCAGCCAAAGGCAGGTGCAGTTAAGGCACCGGAGCTCAGTCCGTGAGGGAGAGGGCGTTGTAGTAATCAAATTTCTCGGGCTTGTATGAGTTGACGCGACACATCAAAGCACTGCATTCGATAAAACTCTTTTTACACATTTCAAATGGGCTACTTCGTTTGTAGGAGTAGACATATTCTGCTTCGTATGTACTCCCTCCGTTCCAAAATATAAGTCTTTTTAGAGATTTCACTATGAACTGGAGTACATACGAAACAAAATGAGTGAATCTACACTCTAAAATATGTCTATATACATCTGTATGTAGTTTGTAGTGGAATCCCTAAAAAGACTTACATTTAGGAACGGGGGGAGTAGTCACTTGTTGCAATCTCTAAAAAGACTTATATTTGGAAACAGAGGGAGTACAATGCATGCATGCATGCATGCCGTGACTTTCCTTTTGATACTTGCATGTGTTGATTTGATGCACCTTGCCAAATTTTGACTATAAATTTAACTAACCAAATTTTCATGCATGTCACAAAAAATCACGGGGCTGTTTGGATTGTAACTATGTTTGTCTTATGTTGCCACATTATTTTTCCCACACTTGCCACACTTGCCTAACCTGAGTTGCTCAAATTGTTAGACACACCTTGGCTTGCCTAAGGGAATCTTGCCACAATTTTTTGTCTATGACATGTGGGGTTCACTGCTAATAAAAAAATTCTTGTCTTAGGTGTGGATAATAAAATAGACTTATATTTAGGAACGGAGGGAGTAGAAAATATAAATAATAATGCATGTTGGGGCAACCCACGTTTCCGCTAATTTTAGCCGTGGGCTTGTTCACAATTTTTACCAGGGGGTGGTTGTTCATTTAATGGAGGGACTTGTAGTACTACCAGACTTGAACGATACAAAGTGGGACCTGGCACACCGTAACACCACTTGGAACAAGCGGGTAGCTATCTCAAAAAACAATCAACAACTAAAAAAACCACGACCTGGCATGTAGTATAGTACACAATTTTAAACGATTGTTTTGATGGAGTGAAAAAGGAAAACTACCCCACTACTTATATATAGGCCGGAGCCTCCGCGTTTGCTTGCTAGGGCTGCTCTATTCACATACTCTCATCCTCCAGATCTAAACAAGATAGGGGTAGTAACCCTGTCTTTCTCCCTTCAAAAAACACTGGCTTTCTATCCTCACCGCTGGTTACAAATCCGGACATATCCTCCTCCGCCGGTGAAGGGGAGGAGGGGCAGCATTTAGGCCGTCGTCGACAGCGAGGGAGGAGACCCACTATCGGCCGCACCGTTATCTCTGGCCGAGCGCCGGCGCGAGAGGTCCTCCGATCCCTTCGTTGTTGCCCGTGGGCGGATCCGGCCTCCCGCCGCCCACTATCCACATCCCGACGACCTTCGGGTATATCTTCGTTCGAAACCGCCTTAGCTCTACTTCCCCAGCTCGCTACGTTGCTGCATGTGCATCATTTTCTACCTCTCAGCCCCTCTCGACCGGATGGTCCAACGTCACCTATTTTTTTCTACTATTGTTACAGGTAAAGCTACTTCATGGAGTTGAATCTTGTACTCCCTCCGTCCGAAAATACTTGTCACTGAAATAAAGTGGGGGTTGGGGAATTTAGTATGTACATCGGACTTGGTACAAACAGGAAGGAAAGTGGATGAAAGTAGTACAGACTGGTCATCCAACCGGTCTCTTGGTCGAAAAGGGAAATATAGGGGTAACGCTATACACAGTGGTATGACCAGGACTAGATTTGCTATCCACACATAGGAGTAGGTGGCTAGAGTGAACAAAAATGGGACCAACCCAGATATGTTTCTTGGATGTTTGTTTCTTGGGGCAACAAACTATGAATCACCACTTTATGCCCCTGTTTACGTACATGGTGTTGTACTGCTGGTGCACCCACTGTCCCCTGCCCTTATACCAAATATTTAGGCTCCGGTCGGAATAAAGGGGCAGAAAACATAGGTCTTGATGAAAATAGAGGAATAGGAAAGGAATGTAGGTATAAAACTATGGAACAGCGAACCGGAGGAAACTCTCAAGAGAATGTGTTTGGATGGACTACGAAATGTACAGATTTGTTTTTTTTAGAGTAGCATGCTTGGCAGTATGAGATGCTATTTGTTTATTCAGCTGCACAGTGACTACTCTTGTCCTCACCTCACGTACCACACATAGGTTGATTTTTTTATTCCGGCAAACACAGCACAGCAACCTGTCTAACGCATGGCAGCGAGCGCCTGCCTCGGGCTTCCGCCCAAAAAATGAGCAGCGCGTGGATGTTTCTAATCTGATGGAATCAGTACTACCAGACCTGCTTTCCTATGAAACACTATTCACCTTTCTCGTGTTCTGAACGGTTGGAAGGGAAAGAATACGGTAGGAATTGTGTTCCTATGAAAATCCTGCACCAAACCTGTGAACCGAACGCAGCCTTAGCTGTTCTTAATATAATGTCCCTGGTAAAAATGAAGCCATGCCACTGTTTTTGCCTATAATTGTTTGAGACTCTGACAAGTTCAGCCAAATGTTTTTGCCTGTAATTGTTTGAGACTCTGACTGTTTCCTCTGTGCCTTTTTGTGCAAACAGGGATATCCAATTCACCCGGTTGCTGTTGTGACCTTTTGGTGCACTGCACAAAACTCTTCTTAAAAGAAGTGACTTTTGTGTTGTTTAAATGGAATATCAGATGGAACAATTGGTTCATTTTGGTGGAACTACACAAAGGGAGATCTGTGTTCCAATCCTCATCATCCATATTGGCGCCATAACCTTCCTTTAGGTAAGAATGATATTTAATGCATGTGTTCATCTCTATTTTCCGACTGCCATGAGAAAATAATGTTGTTTTTTACTAGTACACTTGTACTCCCTCACTGACAAAACCAATTCTGAATTAGAAGGCCAATCATGTACTTGGTTTCACCAACTGGTGAGGAGAAATAGGAACATAGCATGAAGAGGAAGAAGAAGAAGAAGAAACAATGCCAAGGAGATCTTGCTGAAGCCAGAGGCCTCAGTCGAGGCTATTCAAGGGCTCCGGCAACGACTACCTTACATGTGAGATGATCCTCCAGGGAGCCCTTCCACTTCTACTGTCTTGCTTAATTAATTAGGAGCACTTAAGTACCACTAATTTATTACTGCCTAATTTTCCTGTTGGAGTTAAACAAATCTTTAGTAGGACCCTATGTTGAATCATGTACGTGTGAATGTTTTTCTATGGATGTGAATCATGTGGTGGAGCAGGGAGGGAATATTATTAGTGTCATGACATAATAGTGCTATTGTTTTGCATGTCAATTTATTGCCATTGGTTCAATGAGGCAATGTTTTGCGTATTGTCCATCATGAATTTGATGCTACTGTTTGAGTAATATGCTAGTGTATTCCTATCCTTTCTCACTAAGCTAATGAAGGTTTCACCTTGTTCCTACTTGTGCAAACAAGGATCATGTTGTGCCAATCATACATTTTAGTGGAACTACACAAGACAATACAATGAACTGTATCCCAGCCAGTGCTTTAACTCTGCTGGAAGTTCTTGATAATCTTTCGATATAATCTCAGCACTGGTAAACAGGAGTGATTTCAACCATACATTTGAAGTGCACAAAAATATATACTATTGTGTGATTCCAGTGAGTGCTTTATCATCTCTTATGGGACTACATGAATAAGCTTTTTTCTCAGGTTGGTACGGGCCTAAGGCCTTCATCCATATTAGTTTGGTGTCATCTCTATTTGTATCGTGCTACTGTCATGAGAAACTCCTTTATCTTTGCACTTTTAAGTTTTGCAACCTATGATAAATGGCAATGCTTTGAGTGTTGAGTTGAGCTAATTGGCACTGATTAAATAAACTAATACCTCTCTTTAAGCAAGACTACTATCTTGCTAACTTTACCCATTAAGGTAATGAGGGTGCTTCTATTTGTTAGTGTATGTTTCATCAACTAGTCCCACTATTACAGTAATCTCACTCTCTCAATATATGTGCCAACAGGGATGCTCGATTTTGGTGGAACTGCACACAAACTTTGGGTGCTTCATTACCTCGACAGCTTCCGTTCTTTCCTGTCAGTCGCTAATCTCCTCTTGCTTTCTTCCATTGCTGTCAGTCGCTTGTCTTATCTCGGCTTCTAGTCAAAGGAAATAGTAATTGATATGCTACCTCACACAGGTTGGTACTGGTCTTTATCCTGATTATTGTGCCTGTCATATGTATTGGTACTCTGGTATTGTGCTACTGTTTGCCGATTTCATAAAGGAGTAATTTGGAGCCTAAACTCGCAGGCAAATCATTACATCGGGTGATTTCAGTAGAACCGCACAAAATGATCAGATGGACAGGTACTTATGCTGCTGCTATGTACTCCAAAGTTCACTCAGACAAGCATCAATGTTGACAAGAAGTGCCTATATTCATTTGATTATCAACCGGCGTCAACCAATTGTCAAACTCCAAGTATTAGGATAGTGAACGCCAAAAATATTGCTTGGTGCATAGCCCAGAAAAACGCAGTCTAGTCTTTGGTCCCAACTTGTGCCTTTTGGTTATCGGCACATATGGTAGTGAACTATATGGCATGGAGTCTAAAGATTCCAGACAAGTTAGTTGACGCGTATATTCATCTGGGACTTAATTAGTCTGCACGCCAAGGATGCTCCATTTTAGTTGAACTGCACAAAAAATTTGGGTGGTTCATTATCTCAACCGCCTCCTTTCTTGTCTACAATGTAGAATTTTGGTGAGATACAGGACCAAGATGAGCCAGTAAACTAGTTGGATGAAAGTAGTGGCCAAGTTGCTCAAACCTCCGTCGGCACGAGGCCACTATGTGAGGATAAACCTACAAGCAAAGTTCAGATTGTCTGTGCTGCCTCTTATGTACTCGAAAGTTTACTCGTACAAGAACTAATATTAGCAAGAAGTACCTCTGATTGAACACCATTTACCAGTCTGTACCCTAGGTAATTAAAGTTCGTCCATGGATCATATTGGCTGTGATCTCAGTCATTTGGATGCATAAACATACTGAACATGTGTATATCTGAATCTTTTTGTGAATTATGTATGAATATTGTCGTGTGATCTATCAATCATTTGGATGCATAGATATGCTGAGCTTGTGTATATATGAATCTTTTGAGTTGTTGATAGTGAATGTTGGCTATGAATATGAATGTGTCCTGTGAACCTGAGTTTGATATGAATTGCAACAGAACCAGTTATAACCCTTCTCCTCCTCTCAATCTGTGACTCCACTGCCGCGTTTTCCCATCTCCGAGTCGTTCCCGTCTGGGGCCTCGCCGTTGTCCACCGCCTCGCTGTGTTCGGTGCAGCGTGGTCAGCAAACGGGAGTCATTGGAAGAGGACTGTACGTGGAGAGCCTGACGGCTGGGACCCACGAGGTCCATGGTCGCACGCAAGGAAAGTTCCTCCTTATTAAGTTGAAAAAAAATGTTTCCTCCACCTGATAGCTGGGACCCACCGGCTGTATCTTCACACGGAAGGAAGTGCCTCCTTGTTTTGCAAAAAAAATTATTCATCCCGTTGACAGCTGGGACCCGTCAGATTTGGTGACTGACTTGTGGGCCTGCTAAGCGGACGTGTACGCACGGCTTTGTCAACTTAATCAACAAATGATTCTAGCAGCTGGACTGTTGGATGTTAATCCAACAGCCATGCTCCTTCTTCAACCTATGTTTTTGCTCCTGTCTCCCGTGGGCGGCACCGCTGTGCTGCCGCGCACCCGAACCAGTGAAGTTTCCCACTCCTCTCCATCTGCGACTCCATGCCCCGTCTTCCCCATCTCCGGGTCGTTCCAATCTAGGTGCGCTCGGCACGGTGTGGTCAAGGTGGTCAACAACCGAGAGTCATCGGAAGATGACTATACGTGAGAGGCTGACAGTGGGGACGCACCACGCCCATGGACGCATGCATGCAATGGAACGCGGCGAGGTCAATGTGGTCAAGGAACAACTTCCATCGGAAGTATACTGTATGTGGAGAGTCTCAGCTGGGTCCACGGCCGCAGCAAGTAAGTGCCTCCTTATTACGTGGAAAATAATGATTCCTCCAACTGGCAGCAGGGACCCACTGGACGGGCCACCATATTTTGCGAAAAAAACGTTTGCCCCCTGACTGCTGGGACCCACCTGACGGGCCACCGTATTTCGTGAAAAAAACGTCCCCCCCGGCTGTCAGCTCAAACCCACCGGAAGTGCCTCCTTATTACGCACAAAAAAAAGAATACTCCCCCTGCTAGCTGGGACCCACCTTGGTGGGAGGCTGACTTGTGGGCCTACTAAGTTGACGGGGACAAAGGGCTTTGTCAACTTAGTCAATATGAACGATTCTAGCTCCAGTGACCATACGATGTCCATCCAACGGCCCTAGTGCTTCTTCAACCTCTGGTTTTCTTGCTCCAGCCGCCCAAACCAGCATCGGCCGTGCCTCATGCTCCTGCCTCCCGTGGCCGGCTGTGCTGCCGCGGAGGACTCACCGCCCCCTACTATTCCCACCGCTGGCCAGGTCCTGCGGCGACGGCAGCCTCACACCGCAGCCGAACCAGTGAACCCTCGTACTCCTCTCCGCGTGGGCTTCCACTGCCGCGTCTTCCCCGGCTCCGCGTTGTCCCCTTCATAGGCCCCGCCGTCGTCCACCGCCGTGGTGCTCTCCACGCGGTGTGGTCAACATGGTCAAGGAATGACTTCCATCGGAAGAGTACTGTACGTGGAGAGGCTGACAGCTGGGTCCACGGCCACAGCCCAGTTTTTTTGTGATTTGCCAAGTAAGTCGCTTTGTCGGGCCTGTTGGGCTGCAAATCTTTCACGATGAGGAGAGCTTTCATTCGGCTAGCCAAGAAAATGGCCCATCAGTAATGAGATATGGGTTGTACATTTTTAAAACACATCAAAGCGGCAATTAGTTTCAAATATCTTTTTTCATTTCGAGATTTTAAATTACATTAATTTTTATGCATGGAGAATTTGTTGGATTTTATATTGATATACATTTAATTTTAAATTCAGTTTGAATGTGAGTCGAAATTTCAGGATTAAAAATAGTTCAGACCGCACCGAAATATGCAAAATTTCGTATAATTTTTTAACCGTGGCCACAATATGGGCTGTAATGCTAACAAAAAGAATATGGGCTCCAAACAAAACCTTAAGAATTAGCAAATGGGCTGTAAATTATTAGAAATAATGGGAGATGGGATGTATGCTGTTTTCCACAGATTTGAGGCTTTCCTAAAAAAAGGTTGACGCACAAGCAGTGACTGTTGGATGGCCATCCAACGGCCGCCGTGCTTCTTCAATCTCTGCTCTTCCTGCTCCAGCCGCTCAAACAAGCGCCGGCGGGACTGCCTGCTCCCTCCTCCCCGCGGCCGGCTGTGCTGCCGCGCAGGCCTCTCCGCCCCATCGTACTCCCATCGCTGGCCTAGCCATCCCTCTACTCACCCACACTTGCTGTTATTCTCCGGCGACGACAGACGAACCAGTAAACCCTCGTTCAGTCGTACTCCCCTCCGCGTGGGAAACAACTGCTAAGTCTTCCCTGCCTTCGTGTCGTTCCCTTCCTAGGCCTCTCCGTCATCCACTGCCCAGGTGCTCTCGGCGTGGCCTGGTCAACATGGTCAACGACCGACATGCATCTGAAGTGGACTGTACGTGGAGAGGCCGACAGCTATGTCCACGGCCGCACGCAAGGAAATGCCTCCTTATTATGCGCAAAATAATGATTCCTCCACCTGACATCGGGGACCCACCGAAAGGGCCTCAGTATTTCGCAAAAAAAAAACATTACCGCCGCTGACAGCTCGGACCCACCTGCTATATCTTCGCACGCAAGGAAGTGCCTCCTTATTACGCACAAAAAGAATGAATACTCCCCGTGTTAGCTGGGACCCAGTATAGTGGCAGGCTAACTTGTGGGCCTACTAAGTTGACGGGGACGGAGGGCTTTGTCAACTTAGTCAATATGCACGATTCTAGCTCCAGTGACCGTACGATGTCCATCCAACGGCCGTAGTGCTTCTTCAACCTCTAGTCTTCTTGCTCTAGCCGCCCAAACCAGCACCGGTCGTGCCTCGTGCTCCTGCCTCCCGTGGCCGGCTGCGATGCGGCGGAGGCCTCACCGCCCCCTACTACTCCCACCGCTGGCCAGGCCATCCCTCTACTCACCCACACCCCCTGTTATTCTGCGGCGATAGCAGCCTCACACCGCAGCGAACCAGTGAACCCTCGTACTCCTCTATGCGTGGGCATCCACTGCCGCATCTTCCCCGGCTCCGCGTCGTCCCTTTCCTAGGCCTCGCCGTTGTCCACCGCCCTGGTGCTCTCGGCGCGGCATGGTCAACGTGATCAAGGAAGGCTTCCATCGGACATGGACTGTACGAGGAGATGCTGACCGCTGGGTCCACGGCCGCAGCAAGGAAGTGCCTCCTTATTACGCGCAAAATAATTATTCCTCCACCTGACAGTGGGGACCCATCGGACGGGCCACCATATTTCGTGAAAAAATGTTTCCCCCCTGACTGCTGGGACCCACCAGCTACACCTTCGCACGCAAGGCAGTGCCTCCGGGCAAAAAAAATGTTTCGCCCCCCTGACTGCTGGGACCCACCAGCTACATCTTCGCACGCAAGGAAGTGCCTGACAGTCGGGACCCACCTGGTCAAAGTGTACGTAGCATTGTCATTCTGGTCGCGAACGTGTACGTACATACTGGTCGATGTAGAGGCGCGCACGTGTCATAGATGTAGAGGCGCGCACGTAGCATGTACACGTACGTACAGTGGCAAGGGTGCAAGAAAGAAAATACGGCCACGTACGTACATATGGGCAGGGTCTCTAATGCCTACTCGTGCATACGTACATGGCTGGGTCGGAACAGAGAAACAGCGTCGTCGTCGTGTTCATGGGGAGCCAACCGGCTGGGTCGGAACGGAATGCATGGTCATGTTCATCGGGAGGGCTTGGACGGAACATGCGATGGAAGACGCCTGGCGTACCGCAAAACGGAGGAAACGGCCTTGTGTTCGACCGGCAATGTTCGAAACGGGGTCCTGTTAATCGGGAGGGGCCTGGCTTACCGCAAAACGAAGGAAACGGACCTCCTATGTTAGAAACGGGGGTCCTGTTGATCGGGAGGGGTGTGGCGTACCGCAAAACGGACGAAACGGACTTGTGTTGGAGCGCTACGGTCGAAACGGGGGTCCTGTTCATCGGGAGGGGTGTGGCGTACCGCAAA
>NC_057798.1:728371063-728511876 GCF_018294505.1 Triticum aestivum | reverse complement strand
TCATCCCAGAGGCATCACCGATCGGCTTTAGTTAGCAGCAGTAGCGAAGGAATCGCTCCATCTGGTTCAGTAAACAGCCATCGATCGATCGCTTGGGTTCAGTAACACGTAGCCTGCAGTGCAATCGCTCGGGTTCAGTTAGAGCCCAACGCCTCGCACACACGCGTACATACGAGAGAAACGCGCATCGCTCCGCCCCCGACCTCCCACCGTAACCGGCAACTCCCTGAAATTTTCCTCCCCCTCGCTTCTACCATAGTTTTTTCCGTCATGGACGGCCCAAAGAATGTCATGCAGCTGTGTCTCCGGCCCGCCTAGGACGAAAAGCCCATTTTCTATCATGATTTTTTGTCATAGAAGTAGGAGCCCACCACATCTATGATGATACCGGGTTTTGTCACAATTATCGTCATAGAAGTGTCATATGTATGACAGGAAAAAAATTCGTTCGGCCCAAAATGTCACGGATGTGTCTTTTTTTTGTAGTGTAGGAGTCCCCGGCCATGATTTTGTCGGCCTGTTGGAGCTCCTCCCGCATACCCCGGATCTCGGTCCGCATCTCCTTGGTGGCATTAAGTGCCTTGTACAGATCGGTCGAGCTAGCCTTATTCTCCTTTTCAAGGAGTGCATACCGGTCGGCGGCATTTTTCAACTCCACAGCCATTTCGCCTATCTTTTCCTCGCTTCGGCAATGAGCAGCCTGTTCGGCTCTCAATTCTTCGGCCACCTTTAGGGCAGCCACATTGCTAGCCCGATCTTGTTCCTTGGCCTGAGCAAGTTCCGCCCTCAGGGCCTCCACAGCAGCAGCACCATCTGCAGTACAAACATATTGCATTAATATTATGCCCCTCTCACATTTTCTTATACAACATAATAAGGGAAGCAGAGCACATACCCTGTGACTCGTTCAGCCGTTTGTTCACCAGCATGATATCAGTATCGATAGATCCGATCTGCCTCCTTAGTTCGGCAACTTCAATAGACTGGCTGGCTGCTGGATCCTTAGATACCTGCGCACATGTACACCACAGCCGTTACTATATGATCCCCTTTTGCCGCCTATGGCGGGCAACCAGAGTCTCAGGGGCTACTATCCATATGGAGCACACCTAGCGCGTGCCTCACAGCCAAAAAGTAGTGCATTTCTTACTACATACCTCAAAGCCTCTGAGCAGGCTCGTAAATGCCTCATTCAAACCGCTTGTAGTAGATGAAATCTTCTTAAGCATTGCGCTCATTAATGAGTGGTGCTCCGCCGAGAGTGCAGCTCGCTCCAGAAGACCTGTCAGTACGTCCGGCCGGGCATCGAACTGTGCCGGACCCTTCTCATTGCCCCCCGTGGGAGCCACGCGCTCCGGGCTCAAGGCGACTGACGTATTAGCCTCCGGCTTTGGCAGGTCTGGACTCCTCCGTGACGACACCTCAGTGTCGCACGCTTCATGAGGCGGAGAGGTGGGTGGGGTCTCTCTCTCCATCATCTCCGGAGGAAGATCCCCCGAAGACGAACTCTATTGAGGAGAGCTGCTAGCCGAACTGCAAAAGACGAATCCTGGTTATTGATCTCCGAGAAACACAGTACCCTCGGAATAGTGATTAACTTATAGCTCGGTCGAGGGCTGGCCCATTGGCGGGTCTGGCATGGTGTGAACGCCCGTCAAGACAGAGCCCCCCGGGGACACTTACTTCCCCTGTTTGGGCATCTCCGTCTCCAAGTCTTCGGAGGCGGCCCTTTTCTTCCTGCGCGGGGAGGTGGCCTCAGATTCCTCTCCCCAACTATCCTCCTTTGAGGAGAAATCAATTCCCCCGGTCCGAATGAGTAGTGTGTGAAGTCCGGCTTCGCTGCCCTTTCCTTCGCCTTTCCCTGAGGGCATTTTGCTAAGCACCTGGCCAAGCATCTTGGCAACGGTTGGACCCGGCGAGCCTTCAAGAAGTGGCGCCGGACACCTGATTCTCTCCGCCTTGTTGAGCCATTCCTAGCCATGGAGGGTTTTTCAGAACAATGGTTATGGCAAATATAAACAGAGTGTCTGGCTTTAAGGTTACTTACTTGGGTATCTAGGCGATTGCAGCTTAGGTCTGCATCCTCGGTGGTGTCCGGGCACTTCACTTGTGGTCCGAAGAATAATTTACACATCCCTTCGAGCTTCAGGCCGAAGAAGTGCTTAATAGTCCGCAGACCCTCCGGATTGAACTCCCACATCCGGAGAGGCATACGTTTGCACGGCAACATCCGTCGGATTAGCATTACTTGAATTATGCTGACAAGATTGATGTCCCTCTCGATAAGCTCCCGGATACGGCTCTGCAGTATTGGAACATCACTAGCGGGCCCCCAATTTCATCCTGCGTCGGTCCATGACACCAACTGTGACGGAGGGCCTGAACGGAACTCGGGGGCGGCTACCCACGTTGTGCCTCTGGGAGCTGTAGCATAAAACCACCTCTGTTGCCACACATCGGATACCTCCGGGAAAGAACCCTCTGGCCATGGGGCATCAGCGTTCCTGCTTATTATGGCACCTCTTCACTCTGCATGTCGCCCCTCGATCATCTTCGTCTTCATATTGAAGGTCTTGAGCCATAAGCCGAAGTGTGGGTTGACGTGGAGAAAAGCCTCGCACACAATAATGAACGACGAGATATGGAGGATAGCGTCTGGAGCCAGATCATGAAAATCCAACCCATAGTAGAATATGAGCCCCCTCACAAAGGGGTCGAAGGTGACGCCCAGGCCACGGAGGGAGTGAGGGACAAACACAACGCTCTCATTAGGCTCCGGGGTAGGGATAACCTGCCCTGGAGCAGGAAGCCTGTGCTGGATATCGGTGGTCAGGTATCCGACCTCCCTAAGCCTCGTAATGTCCTCCTCTTGGATCGAGGAAGCCAACCACTGGCCTTTAGGGTTGGATCCGGACATATTGGAGGATCTGGGGTGTTGAAGCTAAGGTCTTGGGTGTTGGAGCTCGAGGTGCGAGAAGGTGCAGGGGAGGTGGAAAATAGGCATAGGCCTCGATCCCTTTATAAAGGGGGTGAAACTCAAGAGTCCTCAGCATGACCGCTTGAGACTTATGCAAAAATACACGGAGTCATACCAACTGTCGTCATGGGGTCACACACGCCCATATTGATGGAAAATCCCGTAACAAGAGGAACACGATCTCTGCTTTGGCAGGACGTGTCTATAAAACCGCCTCGTAGCACGAGTCAAGGTGGGGAGAGAAATGCCGGTTCGTGTTGGACCAGGCCACGATGCAAGGGCACGGCGTACGAAGATTGCCAGCAGATCAGATTTACGCTATGTTCCCTACAATGAAAGGTGAAAATCATCTTGTGGATCTGGACACGATCTACGTGTTCGATAATTACTTTGGAGTATTCGGAGAAGGAACCCGCCTTGCAATGTCGAAGACAAGACTGCGCGCCGGACTCATCATCATTGAAGCCTGGTTCAGGGGCTACTGAGGGAGTCCTGGATTAGGGGGTATCCGGACTGCCGGACTATATACATCGTCCGGACTATTGAAGCGTGAAGATACAAGACTCAAGACTTCGTCTTGTGTCCGGATGGGACTCTCCTTTGCGTGGAAGGCAAGCTTGGCGATCCGAATATTGTTTTTCCTTTCTTGTAACCGACTCCATGTAAACCCTAGCCCTCTCCGGTGTCTATATAAACCAGAGAGATTGGTCCTTAGAAGGACAATCACAATTACAATCATACCATCATAGGCTAGCTCTTAGGGTTTAGCCTCTACGATCTTGTGGCAGATCTACTCTTGTACTACTCATATCTTCAATATTAATCAAGCAGGAAGTAGGGTTTTACCTCCATCGAGAGGGCCCGAACCTGGGTAAACATTGTGTCCCTCGCTTCCTATTACCATCAGCCTAGACGCACAGATCGGGACCCCCTACCCGAGATCTGCCTATTTTGACACCGACACCGTCCACCTAGTCATCCTCGGCCATGGGACGCAGCTATCGCTGCTGATAGAAGGCGAGGTCAAAACTGTCGGTGGTGCGGAGCCCATGTTGCGGCAGCCCGGATGCCAGCTCCATCCGGCACTCGCGGCCGCTAGCTAGCCAAGATAGCTCTGTCCAGCTGCTTGTCTGCAAGGTTTGCTAGCTAGATTGGCACGGCAGCGCAGCGGCTTGCTCACACGCACCGCGCTAAGGCCAGCCATCTGGCTCGAGCGAAGGCCAGCGCGGCGGCTTACTCACTCGTGAGTCACGCTCGGGCCAGCCTGCCAACCCGTGTGGAGGCAGCGGGGCGTCCGGCCCGTCCGGTGGAGCGGTGGCCAACTCGCTCATCACCAGCGCCACTGACGAACATGCATCAGTACTGTTCGAAGTAATGTTCAGGAAAAATAATGATTTCAGGGGGAATAACAAGATAGAAGGTTAGATGTGGGTCCCGCATGTCAACGGTCAAACAAAATGTGTTGGTTTAAGCTGCCTCGTCAGAACGGACGTGTGGGCCAACCCTGCCATAAATGGGTTTAAACGAACCTAATCGGTAGGAGTACTAGGTAGTGGTTTTTGGCGTGGATTAAGAAATTTTGGGTATATTTTTTGCTATTTATTATACAATAGATTCTTCCTAGCGTTGGTTGAAAGTAGTAGTTTTTTGTTAAATACTCTACATATTGTAAGTAGGAGTGGAAGTTAAGCTTTGGAAGCCAATAAGCAAGGCTAGTTACATAGTGCATATGTGTACATGATTGAAAGTAAATATCAACCATGAGTGACTAATATCTTGATGGAAAACTCGAAACTATGGAATACTAGGAAAAAAATGCATGGTTGGAAATACTAGCAATGTTCATGTGCATTGCAATGAATCATAATTAGAATAATACTTATTCACAAACTTGGTACAAAACACTCTAATTTTGATATACATATGTCACTAGAGATATATTATGTTTCAATTAGAATATATTCCTTGGGCTGTTTTGGTGAGGTCAGGGAGGGATGTGGTTGGTTTTAAGATACTAATTATGGGGTTTTCTGCAAATTGGTAGACAAGTGGGATGTTGGTGAGAAAAGGCAACAACTTACCTCATAGTCGTTAGATTTAGATCTAATGGTCAGAAATGATGGATGGCAGACACACCATCATCACCAACTTAGTCTTGTGTAGGAGTACTAGCAAGATCCGTGCATTGCACGGAACATCAAGATGCATTTTTTATAAAACACTTGTTGTGATTGACCCTTGCGGGAGTAATCCCACGTGTAAAAACTAATGATATCTCGAGAAATATGAGATAAGGTGAAGAGGAGTGGGGTGTGGTGGTGATTGGTGGTCGGACTGAGCGGAGGCATGGGGATTGACGACGCCGACAGCGGCCACCAGGCCAGTTTGTTCCAGAGGCTTCCTTTATTAATTGCTCAACAATGAGGTTTGTTGGAGATAAGGATGAACGAGGGAAGGCCTTGTCTGCAAATGTGGAGACGGGTGCGGGTATCTTTTAGTTTAATTTCCATCCGTCAGATATAGATCAGACGGTCTATATTACAAGAAGTCACACGTACCATCATCACCAACTCGGTTTTTTATAAGAGAAGAAATATAAGTACGGAGATACAAACGTATTATCGATACTTGCTTCCGTAAACTAGCATCTACATTCTATTCAACGCCTCAGCATGTGGGTCCTTAGCACAATGACTTCTTGACTGTGTAAAACAAAGATTTTCCCGTCGCCGATAAGGAGGGGGTGACGGCGGCGCGCTTTTTGGCTTGCTCTAGTCCTAGTAGTCATACTAGGTGGTCTAAGCACGTGTAGATTTATTCTTTTTCATGTCTCGTGTTCGCCGTACTGCCTCGATTGTTGATGAATAGACGGTAAGTTATTCACGGGGAAACCCTTGTTGAGCGTGTTTGCGAGAGAGAGGGAGACAATGTGCATGTGTGATATGTTAGAGACTGAGGCAATGATAACAGATTCTTTGTGTCTATGTGTGTGGAATATATAGAGAGACATGTACATGGGGCTTTGTGTTGTGTAACGTGGAGACACATATACATAATTAGAGAGTGAGTGTGTGAGATACACATGCGGACATGGGGAGACATGGGGATCCAGATAAATGGTTGTTTGTGCGTGTCTATGTGTGTTTGTGCACGAGTTTGTGTGTGAGAGGGAGTGTGTGTATGTGCAGTAGAGAGACCACTGGAGATGTAAACCTAGTATAAGGGAAGGGGGAATGTTGTGACATGTGTAGTAGCGGGATAGCACGTGTGCGGGCGGGGGGGAGCAGACTATTTGGAAGAGACATCGAGTGTGTGTGTGTGGGAGAGGGGTGTGAGAGCGAGAGAGAGAGAGAGAGAGAGAGAGAGAGAGAGAGAGAGAGCTAGCGACGGAGAGAGAGAGAGAGGAAGAGAGGGGGAGAGAGGGGTCGTTTGTGTCCATAAATGGCGTATAGATAGGGAGACAATGTTGATGTTGTCCGAAATTGGCCTATGAACGGAGACGCAAGGGAAGCGAGTCATCGTGTGTGTGATAGGGACTTCATGAGAGATCTAGAATAGGTGGCGTAGAGAACAATGTGCGAAATCGAGAACGATGATACATTAGGGAGCTATGGAAAGAGTCACGACATATATGTATACAGGGAAGGAGCTGGGGCGGGTCCGCATGTGGGGGAGATAGAAAGAGGAGAGTAGTGCACAAGGAGACAAAGTGTGTTTGTTTGCAGTGGGGGTGGTGTGTGAGGTGAGTGAGCGAGAACCACATAACTAGGGAGATAGACGTTTGGGGGCGACGTTTTGTGTGTATGGGAAATATACACTCTACATAGTGTGTGTGCTTGGGTAAGAGAGATAGCGGGAGACCTAGAGAGTGAGGGAAGAGATGTGTGCATGCCCGAGAGACAAAGTGATAGAGACCTATATTGGGGTCCGGACTTTACAAGAGAGAGGGGTGTTAATGTACTTGTGTGTTGGTGTTTGGGGGAGAGAACGACTTCTCTATGTGTGTGTGTGTGTGTGTGGTGGGGGTGGCTTCAGATAAAGAGTGAGGTGTCTATATTTGAGGGACTTTAGCGTAATTGAGATATTGTGCACTCATGGTTAATCAATTTGTTTCACAGTTTGTACTATGAGATAATGATACTTTTGAACATGCGTGATATAACTTGATGTACCAGAATTGCAAACCTAATATTTAAGGGATCTCGTGATTTCAAATTCATATATCAAACCTAGAGATATACACATACGGGCATGTTCAAACATTATATTCATCCACTTTATTCATACACATACACATTTTTGCTTTTGTCATCGTATTTAGGATAAACACATTTGGAATTTCATTTGAATTGGACCGTATGATGGTATTTGCTTGTATTATCTCAATGATCCATATTTGAATTGAATGGACAATCTAAGTTTCGAGTTGGAGACATTGATTTTCAAAACTTCTACTTTTTTTGCGTGCAAAACAAACAAATTATCGGCCATGATATCATAGTCGGCCGTACGAGAGCAGAATACTTATAATTTTAGGCGCCAAAAGCTTTCAAACTTCCCGCTCACATCGAAATATCACGCGCTCGAAAGTTTAGCCCTGCGATCTTCCTGTTTTACCCCTGCCACATGAACAGAAAAGGGTTGCTTTGGTAACTCCATTGTTTTCCCCTCTTTGCCCCCAACATTCTTCCCCAGAGCCCCTCCCCTTCTCCTCCTCGACCCTCATACATAGCAAGCCACCGAATCTAGTCCTCCGCCACCGTAGTGGACCTCACACCCCGCCGGATCTACCTTCCGCACCTTGGAACCCCCAATTGCCAACTCACCACTTCACCGGAGCCGCTTCAGCGACTGGCTTGTCCACCGCTCCAGATCTCTTTGACCGCCATCATGGTCCACCGCACCGGATCTGCTTAACCGGCGCCCTCGTCCACCACAGTGTAGGCCTTTCACTGACTCCCTCGTCCGCCCCTTCGCTGGCCCTTCATACAAGCCCTCGTCCGCTGAAACAGATCTGCCTCACCGAAAGCACTGTACAACGCGCCCGCCGAAGCCTTCGTCCACTGCAGCGGACCCACTCCACGGACGCCATATTCAACTCCATCGGCCCTGCTTTACCGACTCCGTATCCTCATGAGGTTATTTCGATTTGTACTCCTTCGGTTTTTCTCTTTATCATGCAACTGTTCACTTACCACGGATGAGCTTTCTTGTATGTCGACAAGCGCTGCAACGGTAGCACCGGAGCCGCTTCAGCGATGGCGACAGCCGGCCCAAACTCAACCGCAACACGAGCACCATCGACGATCATTAGCTATCAAGTATGACAATGATACCCATACGCCGGCAAGAATCTGGTACTATTATCCAACGGTCGGCGCCTATGTTCACTTTCCTAGCATAAGCACCGCATCTTTGAATTTCTTCAGGGCATCATTCAGTTTTTCATGCGACGCGTTATTCTGCTTGCACCTGTAGGGCCATACTTCTGGCAGTGAACATGTTACATGTGCTAAATTGCATACCAGTGCACATATAGTTAATATGCTTTAGTTTTGTCCTAAGTACTGTATTACTGTACTTCCTAGATATCATTGCCTACTATTTTACTTCTTGAATGCAATATTTATGATAATGGTGTTGTTCTGATGCCATCTATTGGTTCCATCATACTGCTTAATGTTCTCTATGCTTAATTACACATCAGCAAACTAGCATGTGGTTCAACTGCTTTTTGTTTGTTTTACCCTACATTTTCTGATGCTAGCTATTACATCACTGCTCCGAGCCTCTATTCATTACTTGTTTGTGTGTTCTTGATCTTCCCAAGTTGCATGACTAATCTGATGCTTCTATTAATTATGGAGCTGCCAACCCCATCAAGCAAAATATTTGTTCTTTTGGGGCTGGCACCTCTAACAAGCATAAAAATAGAGAGAAGCAGATATATTGTCGTGTATGCACACACCCTTCTTTCATTAGTTTAGATGAACCATTGATGATCAATTCGGACCAGTGCATGCGATTAAAATTAATTTTACCTAAATAGAGGGTGCAGAATAAACTACAACAACTAGATTTGCAACCATGGGATGCTGACGATATCTTCAAAGAACATTGCCACAGCAGCGAGGCTTCACAGCAACATATGGTAAGCCAGTGTGTTTTAGTACATGTGAAATGTAATGCGAGTGGGTTGCTTTCTTGGCTTGTGCCCTCAACCTGTAATTCTACCAAATTACAAATAGTTCAGTTGTCTGCTTTGCTGTATTGCTTGATTTGAATGCTTGTTTGTTGTTACTCTATACCTGAGTTGGCCAATATGTCAGCAGTGCCTGCTGTACTATCATAAAGAAATGCATGCCTATTTCATTTGAGTCCTTAAATTTTCCTCTCAACTTCATCACAAGACTGTCTTCGTAGTTTATATGAGGCCACACTGTTAAGTGCTTTCTCAGATTATTTCAACTGCTTAGATGCCTTGGCAACTTAAATATAGCGGTGGTACACTCCCTTTCAACTAGGGATGTCAACTGGGTCCCGTTTAATCCCGATTAAAATCCACTAGTGGTATGATAGTTCAAAAGAGTTTTTGTTTTTTGAGGAAAATGAACTAGGGAGGTAGCAAAAACTAACTAGATGGGACTGGCGGATGTCATTTATTTGCCACTTACATCCCAAGTTTCATCTTACCATTTTAATTTCTTTTCGGCTGATGCTGTTTCGAACCATTTAAATATAGTTTGCCATGCTCGGCAATAATTAGTCCGTCGTTTACCATGTAAGATTACTACCTGGATCATACAATAACTATCTCTTACTTATGTCCAGCGGAAACATTTCAGGATGCCGTTCACACTAGGACACAATGTACAACCCCAGAATCTATTTGTGGAAGCAGTGTGCCATCCATGTTTCCAGATGGTAGGAGTTCAGAGGCAACACCGCTGGAGAGCAATCTGAGCACAGATATTATAGTGCTTGAGGCTCTACTAGAGGTAGAAAGAGATGGTGTGGCTGCCATGAATGGGGTAATTTTATCTTGAGGCTGGAAATTACGGAATTAGCGGCACGCATTATGCAAGCAACCCAAGAATTAGAGGAAGTAAGAATGTTGCATTTGAAGACGGAGGAGGTCCTGTTGTTTCTGCTATCTGAAGCCCAAGGTAACCCCGGTTCTTCTTTACATACCAATTGAAATTGTCATTAGATTATTGTACTTGCATGTTGTGTCATGTCTCTGAATGGATTATGTTGCAAGACTCAATATGTTGTCCATGTGTTGTAATGATCCGAATTTTTTAGGCGAGGTAATCCTCAGTACTTGAATGATTGACATAAGATGAACTGTTTTTTGTGTGAGCATATTGTATTGGATGAAATAACTGTTTGACTCAGAGTGTATCCAACCTACTGAATTCGAAGATCACGGCATTTCTAAATCATAAGCATATATAAAGGTGGAATAAATCTTTGTTGTGTTTTTGAAGAAATAGATAACAAAACGTAGAATTATCTGTGGATATTCGTAATCGAATACAAATTGGATTTGAATTTAGTTTGCCAGGGCCCAGGGCAAACGTGAATGCTAATTCTCCCAAGTTTTGCACCCACTATAATTTGTGGGCTGCCCGAAGCAAGTGTTTGCGAGATGGAAATTACTGTCTACCCCTGACACTTGACATCTTTATCGACCGGATTTACACTACTGTCGATAGAGGTAGACTAGTAACTTCAATCATACATGACACGATGGCCTCTGAGCCCATTCAGACACGGTGGGCACCAAACGTGGGCGGCAAAACACATTTGATTCAAGCTCGTCCGAAAGACATGTGTCTCTTCCTCCATTTCCCCATTCATACACGGTGGGCCGCAAAACAAACTCTCTCGTACAAAATCGATGTAGGCTAATATTTTAAATAGGGGCATATGTGTAACTTCCCTCAGACGTGACACAACCGCCCTACCTGTCAGCCTCGTTCATACATCATGGGCACCAACCGTGGGCGGTAAAACACCCTCTCCTCGCCCAAAATAGTTACCGGCAAATATTTGGGAGATGCGAGATTACCGTCCTATACCCAACCGACGCGATGTCCAAAATTTTAAACGGGGATAAGTTCGTAACTTTCCCACATTTCAGAGAAGCACGTCCCAAAGTTTGAGATCCCCCCTCCATTTCCCCATTCATACACCATCGGCGGCACGACAACCTCCGCACTGCGGCCAGCCTCCTCCGTCCGCCACCCCATCGTCCACCTTGCTGGAGACGCTACCCCTACCCCATCATCCACTATAAGAGATGGACGTCTCTCATCCACGGCGCTGGACCAGGATCCTTTCATCGCTGCCTCTCGCTTCATCGGCGCCATCGTCCACCTTGTCGGTGCCGCTCCTACGACTGCCTCGTCCACGGCTACAGGATATATCCCCCGACCCGGCCGTCTGCCATCTAAAGTCTTCTTCCCCGCCGCCGACAGCCATCGCACCTGCAGCACCCTCAACGTATCAGCATAGGCCTACATGGCGTCGCAAGAGAGGTGGTACTCTTCCATATGTGCTTAAGTTATTGATCTCTCCCGGAAAATAGATCGTAATTTGTTTACTGTACTTTTCTTGTCCGTACCAAATCGTAGTGGCTAGTTGAAAGCAAACATTGGTTGCGAAGTAGCTTTGTCTGGTTTGCACCTTCAGATCCGCCATGGCATGGGCACTATACTCGTAAAGCTTATGGTTCCCCCCCTTATATTCACTACCATCATCATAGGTGCTTCGTGTCGTGCTAGCACTGCTCCTCAAGACCTCAACCCAAAGCTTACGTGTTGAAATACGAATCTGATATGATGCTCATATCGCTAAAACAGAGAATGTTTAATTGGTCACCTAATGTTCCTATATTCGTTTCGAAAATCATGTGCGCCACCCACTGGTCCAGGTAGTTCCACTTTCCTGATTTTTCTCTTGATGCTTAGGGTTTTCCCCTTTTATCTACTCTACAATGATCTGCGTAAGTGCTTTCTGTCGTACTAGCATTACTCCACCTTTCAAGCTAAACAACACAACACTCAGAATTTGAAAGCTTAGTTGTTCAAATATGATTGTGATATGATACTGATATTAGTTAACCGACACATTTAATTGGTTAGCTAAAGGTCCCACTTGAGTTTCCAAATGCATGCCGCGACATATAGAGAGACAGCATAATTGCATTTCTTTGTCACTTGTTGACCGTACTTTCTTGTCCATACCAAATCTTAGTTGTTATTTCAAAGCAAACATCGGTTGCTAACTACCCTTTGTGCGGTTTGCAGCTTCAGATCTGCCATCCCACTGCCACGGTCAACACTGTACTCATCATGCTTATGGTTTCCCCATTTTATGATGACCACAATCAGCCAATGTGGTTCGTGTCGTAATAGCACTGCTCCACCCATCGAGCTAAACAAGCTTAGTTGTACAAATTCATATCTAATATTATTGCTGATATTTGTAAAACTAAGAGATGTTTAATTGGTTAGCTAAATGTTTCTACTTTACTTTCGAAATGCATGTGAGCCACATATGGAGAGACCGGAAAGAATAGTATTTCTCTGTGCGCTTCGGTTCATCATGGGTGGTCAATCGACATTGTATTGAAAGACTTGTAATATCTTCAATCTGCTTGCTCTTCTGCTCTTCTTTAAGATGATACTCTTCTCTTGCGGTCGACTAGTCAGGTCGAGTTGTTCTCCCTTAGTATATTTTGAATCTATCAGGTCAGGTCGACTTGTTCTTCTTTACTATATGTTGAAGTTGTCATCTGTGAAGTGTCATCACTTATGGAGCTCTCATATTTTGAGTAGTAGGCCACATTATATTAATGCACACAACAAATTACAGCATGCATGGCATCTCTTAAAAGAATTGCAGAAATAGCACAAAGGGGTTTACAGGGAGGCAGTATTGGATTAGAATCACTTCTGCATTACAAAGAAAATCTCACTTGTTTTTATGTTTTCATGCATGTCAGATATTGAACATTATCAAAATGAATATGAGAATGGGCACACGAGAGGAATATTGCGGAACAATCCACTGGATAACAAACATGGCATGGTGGAGGATGGCCTATCTTATTCACCCATCAAGGTGCTTGCTCTAACTTTGCAAAGTTGTATTGGTCGCACATGTTTTGCATCTGACCTCTTGCATTACTTCTACTTTGTTACACCATCTGCTTAGTTTAAGCATCATATATGAGTATATGCCATACCTATCCATTTTCTATACCTATTCCATGTGTTGTCACACTATGTTTTTCCAGTCAAATGTTGTTCTTTCGTAATAGATGTACAAAAGGAAGGGGGTGAGTGCAGATCCTCAAGGTGTACAGACTAGGTATTTGAAAAAGGTAGTGATACATGTTAAATCAGATAGATCAGCAGCCACAGAAAACACAGGCCCAACTGTACCACACTTTACCCCTACTCTAGTGGCCTAACCCCTATTAGAACTGTTGGGAGCCCAGCGTCAGGTACTGTCTATGGTATCAATTCAAAATTTGAACTTCTAAATATCTGCTTGTGCCTTACCTTCTCTCTTGTATGAAAACTAATTTCGGATGAATCTCCTTGCTCAAAGGATCATACGGTCTCAAAACAATATTGGGCTCTGCATTGCTCTTGTCAGTACCTCTCTCCCTTTTGCATTGTAACGCTATACTTAATTAATTGCTATTTGATTATGTATCATCAGGCTGCACCTGAGCTTCATTATCCTCTGTTTCTTCCAATATTATTTGATCTATATTTACCCTTTGCAAAATGTAGAATAATGGCAACGCTTATAAAGAATTTTCTTTGGGGAATTTATTGAATTATCCTTCCATCAACATGGAGAAGGGATTTGTCCAACCCGTGTTAACATGTAATGTAAGTTCATCCTTCTCAAGCCTTCAAACTTTGTTCTAGTATAGATTTGGATAGGCATCATTTCCTCCACTTCTGTTTGCTTTGCTGTTTACATCTGATTGGATGTTTGCAACAACTATCAGTTTCAAATTGTAGTTGTAAAAACATGTTCCTTATGCAGAACAGATCCATTTATTTGCTTATATAATTGTGAAACCTGTTACGTGTCTCCTTGTTTCTCTTTCAGAGTCGTATCTCTCACGCCATGCAGAACTTTAGGGAAGATAGTGAGCCAAACCATCTTCAGGACAGCGAGATGACCCCAAGGTCCTGTCTTGATGAAGATAGTGAGTTGAAGCTACTCACCAGCAGGTGTGAGACAACCTCTATGCAGTCACTGCTTCAATCAGTTTGACTTCTTCAGTGTCAACTTAAAGTGGAAAGGCTTGCTTCAGCTCAGCTCCTACTTGAAGTCAAAGATGCAATGAAGATGTCAGAGGACTACCGTGCGCACCATCATGCCATAAATCTAGTGTTGATGCATCTATCATTGACATAACTGAGGTCTACTCAGCTTCTTTGGGTGTTTGGGGGGGCCGACCTGGGCAAGCCTAGTGCCTTCTGAAGTGCTCTCAGTTTTGTATATTCTTTTGTCGGCGCGTTTATTTGCACTGGTGGCGAACTTTGATGCCCATTGGATGTAATATGTGTGATAGCCGTGATAGCCTAGCGTAAGTTGCTTGCTTATTTATTTCCTTGTTGTCTTGTTTATTTGTTTGCTTGTAGTCATTGCAGTTCTTTTTCCGCGGTTTGTTAGTGGCTGCAATAACCTATTTTTTAAAACTAGGCCACAATAACCATGGGCTAATATTTACTGTAGTGACACTGGGCCTCCTACGGGCCGTAGAAACAGTAGGCCTTCTACGGGCCGTAGAAACAGTGGGCCTTCTACGGGCCGTAGAAACAATGGGCCTTCTACGGGTTGTATCATCAATGGTCCTTATACGGGCCGTATGATCGATTGGCTAAACATGGGCCAATAACAGGCCGCATTATGGCCGTAAACGGGCTAGAGTTGGAATCGTCCATTCATGGGCCGACCATAACGGGCCATCGTTAATAGGCCGTATTTGATGACGCTATGAAAACGGCCCAACATATTAATGGACCACAAACGGGCCAACTGTAACCATGGGCTGAATTTGGCCCACAAGCAAAAAATGACAGTAACGGGCCATAAGTAAACGAATGCTGGAAATGAGCCCTGGAATAAATGGGCTCTGAGAAGGCCGAAAGATAACATGGGCTGGAAATGGCCCAACGGAATAACGGGCCATTAATGGGTATAAAGTGATACACTGTTCATTACGGGCCAGTTTCACCATGGGTCGTTAATGGGTGTAAAGTGATACACTGTTCATTACGGGCCAGTTTCACCACGGGCCGTTAATAGGCCAAGAGTTACAAAGGGCCTCATATGGGCCGAAAGACGTCATGGGCCATACATGGGCCAGAAGTGAAAACGGGCTAGAATCATATTGGATGGCCCAGATGACGCTACTGGGCCTAATTCGGATAGGGTGTAACGGGCCTTGGGTTAGCGGGTTGTAAATGGGCTATATGCGAACAGGCCGTTAACAGGCTTTCCATGGGCCGGCCTGCCACCTTTTGACCAAGTCAAATGGGCCGGCCTTTTCACAGGAATGGGCCTCTATTGGGCCGTGCCACCTGCCGACGTATCATAGGCGCCTTCTGTCCAATGAGTGGATGACATCTGTCCAACCGATGAGCCGACACGTGTTTCCTCCAGCCAATGATGATTTTACACATGGAAAATCCCCATTGGTCGGGGCTATTAACGGGTTATCGGATCCAAAACCCGACCCGATAGCTTAACGGCGTTCCGTTATGGTGGATGCCACGTGTCGGTCATCCTTGACGAAAGCACTTCTGTGACGCGCGATTTATCATCATGGAAGTGGACACTTCCGTGATGATAATTTTGGTAATGTCATGGAACACTTCTACGACAGCACAGGTATGACTATCTTGATTCTGTCATCAAATCGTCATGGATGTACATGCATGACAAAAAACGCGACCTACTGTGACAAACACGTATCATCACGGAAGTGTATTTTTTTTGTAGTGGAACAAAGTCAACAAGCTTAGTATCATCGGCCGACTTAAACTTCATGACCGGCTCATGCTCTGTGGTTGGCTTTTTCAAAGACGTCATATCTGCCGAATCAACATTGTCCTTGTAGAACTTCAAATCTTCTGTTGCGCAGACTGACTCAGCATAAGCCGCGTCGCCTTCCTCACATTCCAAGGTTATCTTCCGGCTCACATATATTGAAATGGTACCCTTATAACCCGGCATTTTGAGCTGTAGATACACATAACACGGCTGTGCCATGAACCTGGCGTAAGCCAGCCGCCCGAACAGAGCATGATACGGGCTTCTGATCTTGACCACCTCGAAACTCAATTTCTCGGCCCTGGAGTCATATTCATCTCCAAAGGCTACCTCCAGTTCGATCTTACCAACCGGATACACCAACTTACCAGGCACCACTCCATGGAAAACAGTGTTGGACTGCTTAAGGCCCTTATAAGTTAACCCCATGCGACGGAAGGTCTCATAATAAAGGATGTTGATGCTGTTGCCTCCATCCATGAGTACTTTGGTGAATTTATACCCACCAACCTGAGGGGCCACCACCAAAGCTAAGTGACCCGGATTATCAACCCGGGGAGGGTGATCTTCCCTGATCCATAGAATAGGTTGCTCAGACCATCTCAAATAACGAGGAACTATCGGCTCAGCAGCGTTCATAGCCCTCTTATGAAGCTTCTGGTCTCGTTTGCACAAACTGGTGGTAAATACATGATATTGTCCACTATTCATCTGCTTTGGATGGCTCTGGTATCCACCCTGCTGTTGTTGCTGCTGCTGACCACCCTGGCCAGATTGCTGATTATAACCACCTTGATTGCCTTGAGAATTTTGAAAGTTGGGATTTGAACCGCCGCCCGGGCCATGAAAACTGCCGCCACCTGAGCCGTCGCCCTGCCCATTGTTACCATCGAACATGTTGGAATTTTTGAAAGCCTTCATCATCGTACAGTCCTTCCATAGATGAGTAGCCAGCTTCTGCTGAGTGACGTGCCTTGGACAGGGCTCATTCAGTAACTACTCAAGTGTAAGGCCTGACCCACCAGACCGGGGAGGTGGTCTCCCCTTACGCCATTAGTTATTACCCTGAGCATTAGTGTTATCCACAAACTCCAAACTACCATCAGCCTTACGTTTATTACCTCCTTGATTTGTCGGGTTATGCTAAGGGCCCTTGCCGTTGCCGTTCTTCTTTCCTTTCCCTGTCTTTTCATCATCAGACTCGGGATCCTTGGTACTATCAGAGTCGGCGTACTTGACCAGAGCCGCCATCAGCGTACCCATATCATGACAATCGTGCTTGAGCCGCCCCAGCTTTTGTTTCATAGGCAAAAAATGGCAATTTTTCTCCAACATTAGGACTGCAGAGCCGGCATCCATCTTATTAGACGAATGTATTATGGCCTTAACCCGGCGCACCCAATGGGTTGTGGACTCGCCCTCCTCCTGCTTGCAATTCGTCAAATCCACGATTGACATGGGCTGCTTGCATGTATCCTTGAAATTCTGGACGAACCGGGCCTTTAGCTCCGCCCATGAACTGATGGAATTAGGCGGTAGGCTTTTCAACCAAGTACGGGAGGTCCCATCCAACATCATGGTAAAGTACTGGGCCATCGCAGCATCACTGGCCTCCAGTAATTCCATAGCCATCTCGTAACTTTCAATCCATGCCCCGGCCTGTAGGTTGGCCGTGTAATTCTGCACCTTCCTAGGTCCCTTAAAATCCTTGGGCAAACACTTGTTACGTAGAGCCGGCACCAGATAGGAGACACCACCGGTCCTGGTGGCCACAACTGCCTCGATAGAAGTCGTCGGATAAACTGGATACGGCTGGTAAGCCGTCCGCTAAGCCTCCTGCTCAGCCGCCTGCTGAGCCGCCCGCTCAGCCTCTTGAAGTATTCTGTCTTGATCCACCAAGTTAAAGGCTCCATGGCGTGCTGGGTCATGCCCGCCTGGCTCGTTATGATGCCGGACGTTGCTTGAAACGGCCGCTAAGTCCATGTGCCTGCTATAACTCGGGCTTCGGCTTGGACGAGGGGTTGAGTGGATCCTATCCCGGCTGTACGAGTACGCCTCCTGTTCTGCTAAAGCCATCTGAAGAAGTTCTCTGACCCGGCGGGTTTCAACCACCGCTGGAGAGTCACCATCAACCGGGAGAGCCGCCAGTCGTGCCACTGCTGCAATCATCTTCTCCAACGGGTTGGAATAGTGGCCCGGTGGTGTCGGTACATACTGAGGTGGAGCAGTATTCATGCGGGGAAGCCCCATCACCTGCGGATGAACCAGCGTGCCAACCCCATGTGTTGCAACCCGGTCTATCTCAGTACGCCGGGAGAGCCACGGCGGGTTACAGGGCCCGGCGCCAGGTGTGTGAAAAAGGTTTCGGGGATCATAAACCAACGGGAGTCGAGACTAAGTCTTATGGTATCTTCTCCTCATGACCTCATTAGACGCGTTCTGATCCTGCGTGAGTCGGAAAGTCTGCGCCTGAATCCGCTGAGCCTGAGCGTCCAAAGCCGCCCATTCTGCAGTTATCCTGACATCTTCTGCTGCTAGGTCTTCCTTAGCCTGCACCATATCCAGCTTTAATTGTGCCACTTCCGCATCATGTCGAGCTTGATCCACCGGGATGACCACAGCGGTTAACAGAGCGGTCATCTTATGTGTGAGATCCATCAATACCTTAGCCAGCGAGCGCACAGGGTCTCCTGCCCCGGCTGCTGCTGACTCGGAGGTTATGGCCACCGCAGTTGTGGAGTCTTGGATAGGTTGTGTGCCAGCCACGAAGATTCCAACCCTACTCGGCGGCTCGAGGAGATCTGGAATACTGCTGCCATCGAAACAGCCCCCAAGCATGTCGTCTTGCAGTTGATACAACGAATCTATCTCACTTGTGGACGACTCACCATCAGAGTAGATGGTTGTCTCACTGCCAGATGCAGATCCTTCAGAGAGCCCTCCGTGGATGCATCCCATGAAGGAAATCTTCACAGCTGGCGGAGCCCGGGCGGGTCTCGCATGCTGAGCCATCTCAACGAGGTCGGTGCAGATGTCCGGCTCAGGGCCCGGCTCACCGATCTTGCCGATGAAGACGTGAATTCCGCCAAAGGGGGCCCGATACCCGTACTCAATTAAGCAGGCTTCGGGGCCCCAGCCTGCGTCATCGATGTAGAGCTTGCCGCAACGACTCTTGGTCATCCGGCCCACAGCGTATCCCTTGAGCCCTTCGAAGCTGCCCTTCAAGAACTCAAATCCACCATGTGCTGGCCCCACGGTGGGCGCCAACTGTCGTGGAATTGTCACGATAGATGTCCTAGTAAAAGGACTTAATCGTTGAGCCATCGCAACTAGGAAGCTTAAAGGGTTTAATCGGGACAAAGGACACGAGGTATATACTGGTTCGGCCCCTTACAATGAAGGTAAAAGCCTACGATCTAGTTTTGAGTGGTATTGCTTATGTCTCGTTAGCAGGGAGCGAATCGCTTGACCTAGCTCTCGAGTTGATGTTACTTGCCCTGAACCGTCGTCAGGTCGTCCATTTATATACAAAGGTCGACGCCTAGCGGCTCTATAGAGTCCCGGCCGGTTCATAAACATTGTCCGGCTCGGTCTCTTAACTATTCTTGCCTTACAATACAAGTCACACACATATGGTGGTTTATCACTACGGGCTTTAAGTTGCCTCTGGGCTTTGGGACCTTTATTGAACCGCCATCTCTATCCTGGGTCTTGGGCTTCAAAAATATTTGTAAGTATAACCTGGCCCCTCCTGGGCGGGTTATACGAATAGTTATATCCCCCAAAAAACCCAAATATCGGAGAAGAAATACGAGGCTATAAGAGATCATACAAATAAGAGATCAAAGAACTCAAATAATTTTCATGGATATAAAAAGATATAACTGATCATAAACTCGAAATTCATCATATCCCAACAAACACACCACCAAAAGACTTACATCATATGGATCTCCAAGAGACCATTGTATTGATAATCAAGAGAGAGAGAGAGAGGAAGCCATCTAGCTACTAACTATGGACCTGAAGGTCTACAAAGAACTACTCACGCATCATCGGGGAGGCACCAATGGAAGTGGTGAACCCCTCCGTGATGGTGTCTAGATTGGATCTCGTGGTTCTGGACTCTGCAGCGGCAGGATGAAAATTTCGTCGACTCCTCTAGGGCTTCTGGAATATTGGAGTATTTATAGAGCAAAGAGTCGGTCCAGGGGGCACCCGAGGTGGGCACAACCCACCAGGGTGCACCTGGGCCTCCTGGCGCGCCCTGGTGGGTTGTCCCCTCCTCGGCACTACCCCCAGGTGCAACCAGGGCCCGTTGTGTTCCTTCTGGACCATAAAAAGTCATCGTAAATTGGCGTGGCATTTGGACTCCATCTGATATTGATTTCGTGTGATGTAAAAAACAATCAGAAAACAGCAACTGGCACTTGGCACAATGTCAATAGGTTAGTACCAAAAAATGATATAAAATGACTATATAATGATTATAAAACATCCAAGATTGATAATAAAACAACATGGAATGATCAAAATTATAGATATGTTGGAGACGTATCAGCATCCCCAAGCTTAATTCCTGCTCGTCCTCGAGTAGGTAAGTGATAAAACAGAATTTTTTATGTGGAGTACTGTTTATCATGTCATATCATATTCTTTCCTTTATAGCATGGAAATTTGCACTTTTATGTGATTCAAAGCAATAGTCTAGTTTTGACAAAATAATTTAGATACTCAAGCATATGAACAAGCAACCATGTCTTTCAAAATATCAATGCTAAAATAAGTTATCCCTAGCCCATCATGCTCAAACATTGATTCATTCATGAAACACACTCGAATATTAGCTACACCCAAGACTTAAGTACGATCATATTGTCCTCTATTTGGTGCTTTTATAAGAGAGGATGGAGAGTCAATTTCAAAATTAAAAATTGCATAAAGTAAAAGAAAGGCCCTTCGCGGAGGGAAGTAGGGATTTGTAGAGGTGCCAGAGCTCAAAGCGAAAAATTAGAGATAAATTTTTTTGGGGAGGTGTATCCATCCCACCAACGAAAATGACTTGGAGCATCCCAACACTTTCCATGATAGATATATCATAGGCGGTTCCCAAACAGAAAATAAAGTTTATTCCTTTTTCCACCATAAATTTCACTTTCCATGGCTAGCCGTATCCACGGGTGCCCTCCATACCAACACTTTCCAAGGAATTTATTATCTGACAACATAAAGTAAATTCATTTTTGCATTTTGGGACTGGGCATCCCTAAAACCTTTGCTTTACTCTTGTGCAATGACAAATAAACACTCATCATGAGAATAACACATTTAGCATGGAAAATATTAGCTACTCGTTACCGTTCCGCGAGCGAAACAAGCACACAAAAGAGAAGTTCATTTTGAAAATTAGAGATGGCACATGCAAATTTGCTTAGAACGGCCAAAGAATACCACATATAGGTAGATATAGTGGACTCGTGTGGCAAAACTGGTTTAAAGGATTTTGGATGCACAAGTAGAGGTCATACTTGGTGCAAAATGAAGACTAGCAAAAAGATTGAGGAGCGACCAACCAAGAAACGAATAATCTCATAAGCAAGCATTAAGCATAATTAACATCGAATAATGCACCACAAGTAGGATATAATGTTCACTGCATGATTATTGACTTTCGTGCATGCATAGGGAATCACAAACCTTAACACCAATATTCTTACTAGAGCACAATTACTCACCAACATAACTCACATATCACATCATCATATCTCAAAACTATTACTAAGAATCAAGTTCATTTTGTCCAATGATCTTCATGACATATATTATTTCTTTCTTTATCCGTCTTGGATATCTATCGCTTTGGGACTAATTTGCATGTGTTGCTTTTCATAAGCTCAAACAAATATAAGTGAAGATCATGAGCATAACATATTTTCTTTCTGTCAAAATAATTTAAGTGAAGCAAGAGAGAATTTCTTCAAAATTTTACTAACTCTCAAATAAATCTAAGTGAAGCAACAGAGCATTTCTTCAAAAATAGTAAGCACACCACTACTATAAGTGTGGTGTAAAACCAATTGTGAGATCCGTTAGTAAAAGAAAGCAAACCACTACTATAAGTGTTGTGTAAAACCAATTATTATTTTGTTTTTGTATTATATATAATGTATTCCAACTTTTCTATGGCAAAAACTCATCAAAGAAAACTAGAGATCCATCAAAATAAGCACACAACACAAAGAAAACAGAATCTGTCAAAACAGAACAGTCTGTAGTAATCTGGAACTTTCGAATACTTATGTAACTCCCAAAATTCTACCAAATTATGAAGACCAGAATAATTGGTATATTAATCTTCTGCAAAAAGAGTCAGGGAAAAAATTTCTTTTCTATGATTTATGATAATTATTTTCGTGATCGCAAAGTTTTTGTCCTTTTCAGCAAGATCAAACAACTATCACCCCGGAAGATCCTAAAGGCTTTACTTGGCACAAACACTAATTAAAATGCAAAAACCACGATCATAACAATAACATAATTTTGCTAACACTCAAGAACAGAAAGCAAAAAGCAAAAATAAATTTTATTCATTGGGTTGCCTCCCAACAAGCGCTATAGTTTTACGCCCATAGCTTGGCATAATATTTTAACGATGCTCACATAAAAGATAGTAATTGAAATACAAAGAGAGCATCATGTAGCATATGATAAACAAATTTAAGTCTAACATACTTCCTATGTATAGGAATTTTCTAAGAAAACAAATTAGCAAGACAAGTAAGATCTAGCATATTCTAGGAAGAAGTAAGAAACAATAGCAATCTCAACATGAAGAGAAGTAACTTAGTGACATGAAGATTTCCACAACCATATTTCCCTCTCTCATAATAATTATATGCGGGATCATATTCAAATTCAACAATATAGCTATCACATAACATATTTTCTACATGATCCACATGCATGCAAAGTTGTCACTCTTCCAAAATAGTGGGATTAACATTAACTAAAGTCATGACCTCTCCAAACCCACTTTCATCAGAAATTTCATAAGATTGAACATTCTCCAAAGTAGTGGGATCTAAAGTTGACACTCTTACAAACACACTTTCAATATTATTGCAAATACTATTATAAATTTCATATTCATCACGAGGCTTAAATAAATTTTCAAGATCATAAGAAGAATCACCCCAATAATGATCATTGCAGTAAGTAGTGGACATAGCAAAATTGGCATCCCCAAGCCTGGGGTTTTGCATATTAGTAGCGCAATTTAGAATAATAGAATTTTTAATAACATCATTGCAATCATGCTTTTCATTCAAGGAGCTATCGTGAATCATTTCATAATTTGCTTTTTTCAACACTTCATCACAATTTTCAGATTCACGAATTTCAAGCAAAACCTCATAAAGATAATCTAGTGCACACAAATCACTAGCAATTGGTTCTTCATAAATGGATCTCTTAAAAAGATTAGCAAGTGGCTGAAGATCCATATCAAAATATTTTAGCAAGCATATAGGAGGCACATGGCAACACAAGCAAACATGAGATCTGATGAGAAAACGATGAATGAAAAAGAGGGCAAATAAAACGACAATTTTTTGTGAAGTGGGGGAGAGGAAAACGAGAGGGAAATAATGTAAATTGCAAGGAGATGAGATTTATGATTATGAACCTGGTTATGTTGAAGATCTTCCCCGGCAACAGCGCTAGAAATGGCTAGTTGACGGGGGACTATCTTGACTTGATCCTCCCCGGCAACGTCGCCAGAAATTCCTTTTGATGTCGCTTGAAGCTACGTTGGTATTTACCCAAAGAGGAAGGGATGATGCAGCATAGCGGTGGTAGGTATTTCCCTCAGATATGAAACCAAGGTTATCGAACCAGTAGGAGAACCAAGCAACACAACGTAAACAGCCCCTGCACACAAACAACAACACCTCGCAACCCGACGTGTTAAAGGGGTTGTCAATCCCTTTCGGGGTACGACGCCTCAAGATAGGCAAAGGACGTGAGGTAAATTTGTAGATGGGATAAATAGATCACAGAACAAATAAATTGCAGCAAGGTATTTTTGTATTTTTTAGTTTAATAGATCTGAAAATAAACACAAGGAAAAAGTAGATCGCAAGGCAAATATATGAGAAAGAAGACCCGGGGGCCATAGGTTTCACTAGTGGCTTCTCTCGAGAAAAATAGCAAACGGTGGGTGAACAAATTACTGTTGGAAAATTGATAGAACTTCAAATAATCATGACGATATCCAGGCAATGATCATTACATAGGCATCACGTACAAGATTAGTAGACCGACTCCTGCCTGCATCTACTACTATTACTCCACACATCGACCGCTATCCAGCATGCATCTAGTGTATTAAGTTCATGTAAGAACGGTGACATGATGTAGACAAGATCCGTTTATCTATTGCGGCAGATATGGATCCCGTCTTTTTATCCTTAGTAGCAACGATACATACGTGTCGGTTCCCTTTCTGTCACTGGGATCAAGCACCGTAAGATCGAACCCACTACCAGGCACCTCTTCCCATTGCAAGATAAATAGATCAAGTTGGCCAAACAAAACCCAAATATGAGAGAAGAAATACGAGGTTATAAGAGATCACGCATATAAGAGATCAAAGAACTCAAATAACTTTCATGGATATAAAAAGATAAAAACTTGAAGTTCATCAAATCCCAACAAACACACCGCCAAAAGACTTACATCATATGGATCTCCAAGGGACCATTGTATTGATAATCAAGAGAGAGAGAGAGAGGAAGCCATCTAGATACTAACTACGGACCCGAAGGTCTACAAAGAACTACTCACGCATCATCGGGGAGGCACCAATGGAAGTGATGAACCCCTCCGTGATGGTGTCTAGATTGGATCTTGTCGTTCTGGACTCTGCGGCCGCTGGATGAAAATTTCATCGACTCCTCTAGGGTTTCTGGAATATTGGGGTATTTATAGAGCAAAGAGTCGGTCCAGGGGCACCTGAGGTGGGCACAACCCACCAGGGCGCGCCTGGGCCTCCTGGCTCGCCCTGGTTGGTTGTCCCATCCTCAAGACTCCTCCCAAGTGCAACCAGGGCCCATTGTGTTCCTTCTGGCCCATCAAAAATCATCGTAAATTGGCATGGCATTTGGACTGCATCTGATATTGATTTCCTTCAATGTAAAAAACATGCAGAAAATAGCAACTGGCACTTGGCACTATGTCAATAGGTTAGTACCAAAAAATGATATAAAATGACTATATAATGATTATAAAACATCCAAGATTGATAATAAAACAACATGGAATGATAAAAAATTATAGATACGTTGGAGACGTATCAGCATCCCCAAGCTTAACTCCAGCTCATCCTTGAGTAGGTAAGTGATAAAACATAATTTTTGATTTGGAGTGATGTTTATCATGTCATATCATATTCTTTTCTTTATAACATGGACATTTGGACTTTCATGTGATTCAAAGCAATAGACCAGTTTTGACATAATAATTTAGATACTCAAGCATATGAACAAGCAACCAAGTCTTTCAAAATATCAATGCTAAAACAAGTTATCCCTAGCCCATCATGCTCAAACATTGATCCATTCATGAAACACACTCGAATATTATCTACACCCAATACTTAAGTACGATCATATTGTCCACTATTTGGTGCTTTTATAAGAGAGGATGGAGACTCAATTTCAAAAATAAAAATTGCATAAAGTAAAAGAAATGCCCTTTGCGGAGGGAAGTAGGGATTTGTAGAGGTGCCAGAGCTCAAAGCGAAAAATTAGAGATAAAAACATTTTGGGAGGTGTATCCGTCCCACCAACAAAAATGACTTGGAGCATCCCAACACTTTCCATGCTAGATATATCATAGGCGGTTCCCAAACAGAAAATAAAGTTTATTCCTTTTTCCACCATAACTTTCACTTTCCATGGCTAGCCGTATCCACGGGTGCCCTCCATACCAACACTTTCCAAGGAATTTATTATTTGACAACATAAAGAAAATTCATTTTTGCATTTCAGGACTAGGCATCCCTAAAACCTTGGCCTTTCTCTTGTGCAATGACAAGTGAATAAACACTCATTGTGAGAATAACACATCTAGCATGGAAAATATTAGCTACCCGTTACCGTTTCGCGAGTGAAATAAGCACACAAAAGAGAAGTTCATTTTGAAAATTAGAGATGGCACATGCAAATTTGCTTAGAACGGCAAAAGAATACTGCATATAGGTAGATATAGTGGACTCATGTGGCAAAACTGGTTTAAAGGATTTTGGATGCACAAGTAGAGGTCATACTTGGTACAAAATGAAGGCTAGAAAAAATATCGAGAAGCGAACAACCAAGAAACGAATAATCTCATAAGCAAGCATTAAGCATAATTAACACCAAATAATGCACCAAAAGTAGGATATAATTTTCATTGCATGATTATTGACTTTCGTGCATGCATAGGGAATCACAAACCTTAACACCAATATTTTTAGTAGAGCACAATTACTCACCAACATAACTCACATATATGCAATCAGCACTTTTAGCCGTTTCCATCACTAGCACCAGGATGATCCTCTGCTTGTTCGTACTTTGGCGTACGTTTCTTTTCCGGCAACAACCTTAGTGCCAAGTGATGTGGTCTATCGAGAGTTTGCTGACTTTGGGGGTTCACACATATCTTGGTCTGCTCTGATATACATATTCTCCAAAGACTTTGCTGATATCTTGCCACCTGATGAGGATCCGATGCCCTTCGATGGCAACCCTCACCGACTCCCTGGGCATCTGCAATTTCATAACCATAACTAGGTTATGCCGGAATTTCCTAAAATTGGTTGGGATGAACTACCACCACCGGCTCATGATCATGAACCACACCACCAAGAGGCTCCACATGATGATCTGAATGTGCAGCAGGAGCTTGTGGATGAAAATCATGTTGAGGCGAACCAGTCGCAGGAATCAATCATTCTGCAAGTTTTGGATGATTCTGTTAATGCTCAACCAGTTAATGATATGGTGATCTTGCAGCAACCAGCGGCCCTTATGCAGCCTCCTCTTCATGTTGGGCAAGTTCTCGCTGTATTTGGCCCTATTCTACCACCTGTTATGCAATGGCAGCGCACTTTCCAGAAGTTCTTGCCGGCTATATTCTCTGCTGAAATCCCAAAGTTTGTGTTCAAGACTGACTTTGGGTCTCTACTGCTGAATAAGAGCTCATGGGATATTTGTTACAATGGAGCAGATGTCAGCTTCTCTCTGCAGCCTCCGCCGGAATCCTCTTGCAGCCTTCCACGCCAGGCTTCTCTAGTTAGGAGACCAGTTGCAAGGGCTCTTTGCTTTGATGATCTCTCTGAACCTGTCACCAAGTCCTTTGAGTTCTCTGATGTCCCTGAGGTGACCACCAAGCATGGCCGGAAACCAAGAACTACCAAGATTTTGGTACACACAGAGGTGCTCCAGAGTGCACATCTAAGTGCTTTACGTGATGGCTATCACAGATCCCCAAGTAGAGACTCCCAGCCGATCAAGACCCAACGTTCTTTCAAGAGGTGGCGAACCAGCTCATCACAGCCGGAGGGGAACCAGACAGTGCCTCCACCAATGCATGTTTCTGATCTTCGGCGTATCGGGGCATGTTTGTGCATTGCTCCTGAGAAGATCTCCAAGGATAAGCATGAGGTTGATCCTTCTACCTCCTCCAGCAGCAAGAGTTCTGATGATTAGTTGCATCGGACAGCTTTATGGTCCATGGCATACCGATTTAAACGCCATCTATCTTTATTTATGCTTTCATTTTGGGTTCTCTCTCCCTTGGCTATGCTTAGTTGGTCAGTCTAGGTCATTGTGTGATCTACTTTTGTTGCTTTGTATTATGGTTTGTAATGAATCAGTCAGGGTTTAAAGACTGGAAGGTTTTATGTTGGAACGTGCGTGGTCTTAATTCTGAAGCACGGCAATTAGCGGTTAAACAAAAGATTGATGAAAGTGGCTACTCTATGGTCTGTCTCCAAGAAACAAAGTGTATGCATATTGATCACAGGTTTATAGGAAGTTTTGTCCACGACGTTTTGATAATTTTTCGTATGTGCCTTTGGTGGGTGCCTCGGCTGGTATGGTCATCATTTGGAACTCCTCTTGCTTTGAGGGTAAATTAATTGAGGCAAGGCATTATGGTATTATTCTGGAATTCCGCTCTAAGCATACTTCTGAAGTTTGGACCCTGGTGTCAGTTTATGGCCCTTGCCAGGGTCCGGCCCGTGATGATTTTGTGCAATGGTTATACAACCTTGACATCAATTGTGATGATAATTGGTTGCTTTTGGGCCATTTCAATTTTATGCGGTCGTTGGACAATCGTAACCTTCCTGGGGGTAATGTCAGTGATATCTTTCTGTTTAATGAAGTGATTGGCCACTTGGGTCTTGTTGAGCTACCAATTAAGGGACGGCAATTCACTTGGTCAAATATGCAAACTGAACCTTTACTTGAATAGATTGACTGGTTATTTACTTCAGTTGCATGGACTTCGGATCATCCCAACACGCTAGTTTTGCCGCTTGCACGCACGGCCTCTGATCACGTCCCGTGCATGGTCTCGATTGCTACTGCTATTCCTAAGGCTAAAGTCTTTCGCTTTGAAAATTATTGGATTGATTTGCCTGGCTTTTATGATTGTGTTGCTCAAGTTTGGAACAAGTCTGTGGCCAGATCCTCGGCTGCCTTAACTATTTCATCTAAATTCAAGGCACTTTGATATGCCCTCAAGAAATGGCACCTCAATCTGTCCACAGTTAAGGCACTCATTTCTGACTGCAACAAAGTGATTCTTTACTTTGATGGAGTGGAGGACATTAGGCCTTTGACTAGGCCGGAGTTTAATTTCAGGCGAATTGTGAAATTGCATCTCGAGGATATCTTACATTGGCAATTTGTATATTGGAAGCAATGTTGTACTATACGCAGCATTAAAGTTGGTGAGGAAAATTCGAAATTTTTCCATGCCATGGCCACCGAAAGATTTCGGAGAAACACTATTTCTTAAATTAAGAATGCAGAAGGTAATGTGGTCTTGGATCACCAACAACTAGCTGGCATGTTTTGGTCTGATTTTAATTAGCGAATGGGTAATGCAAAAGGAATCCGCATGGGTTTTGATTTGGACACCTTAATTGTGCGTGTTGATGGCCTTGAGGATTTATCCCAGCCTTTCTCTGATTCCGAGGTTTAATCTGTCATTAAGAACATGCCACCGGATCGTGCTCCTAGTCCCGATTGTTTTTTTGGTCTATTCTTAAAGAAGTGTTGGCCAATCCTAAAGGAGGATTTCATGCAACTTGTGAAGGAGTTCTATGAGGGGAGATGCAATCTGGAATGTCTTAACACTTCATTAATTACTCTGATCCCCAAAAAGCTGAGCCCTGAAGTTGTCGGAGACTTTCGGCCCATCTCGTTGACCAACACATGCTAGAAGTTTTTAACTAAGTTGCTTGCTAACCGCCTTCAGAAAGTGATTCTCAGATGCATCCACCGCAATCAATATGGTTTTCTTTGGTGTCGTTCTATTCAAGATTGTCTGGCCTGGTGTTTTGATTATATACACCAATGCAAAGCCTTGAAACGACCCATCGTCCTCCTTAAGCTGGATTTCACGAAGGCCTTCGACACAATTGAGCATGATCTTATTCTAAGAATTTTACAATGCAATGGGTTTGACTCCCGGTGGACTGGATGGATCAATAGCATATTGTCTACGGGATCTTCTTCTGTGCTTCTCAACGGTGTGCCGGGCAATCACTTTGTTTGCAGAACGGGCGTGCGTCAGGGGGATCCTCTCTCACTGTTGATCTTTGTGATTGCGGTTGATTTATTGCAATCTATAGTCAACGAGATGTGCTCCAGAAACATCCTCTCACTGCCAATCCCAACCAGCTCCAGTGACTACCCAATCGTACAATATGCCGACGACACTTTAATTGTTCTACCTGCGATCGATGATCAGCTTATCACTTTCAAGGAGATGCTTGACACATTTGCGGCGTCAACAGGTTTACGTGTAAACTTCACCAAGTCCTCGTTCATTCCAATAAACATGACTGATGCGGAAGGTGCTAGGGTGGCTTCTTTGCTCGGATGCGATGTTGGGTCAATGCCATTCACATATCTAGGATTGCCAATGGGAACTTCTAGGCCTACAATCTATGATCTGCTGCCTCTGGTTGATCGTGTTGAGCGACGCTTATCTGCTTCCTCATGCCTGCTAAATCAAGGAACCCGTCTACAACTTCTTCAGTCAGTGTTGTGTTCCATGCCAATATACTTTTTGTGTACCTTATCTCTTCCCAAGGGCATTTTGCAACAGTTAGAGCGAATCATGAGGCAATGTCTGTGGAGAGGTAACACGGATAACCCACGCCAATCATTGGATGCTTGGGATTTAGTCTGTCGCCCAAAGAAATTCGGTGGTTTGGGTGTTCTTAACTTGGGCTTTCAAAATGAGGCTTTGTTACTAAAGCATCTCTTCAAGTTCTATAATAAAGTGGACGTGCCTTGGGTATCATTAATTTGGGACACTTATTATGCATCGTCACCACCCCAAAGCACCCAGAATTGTGGCTCCTTTTGGTGGCGTGATGTCATGCGTTTATATCCTAATTTCTGCAAGCTAGATGTTCCACAAGTTCATGTTGGCGACACGGTGCTTTTTTGGCTGGACCGTTGGATGCTGGGAAATCATGTTGTCCTTTTACACGACTGCTTCCCGAGGCTACATTCATTTGTAGTTGATGATGCAATCACTGTCAAGGAGTTTATGTAGCGGCCTGATGTCTTGGATCATTTCCATTTGCCTCTGTCACAGGAGGCCTACTCGGAATTCACACAGCACCAGGCCCTGCTGCCTTTGATCAATCAGGATGGTGAGAGCAAAGACATTTGGAAGTGTTCTTCGAAGTCTGGTGTTTTTATGTCAAAGATATACTATGACTCTTGCTTCTCACACCTAGTGGTTGACCCCATCTTCAAATGGATTTGGAAGTGTGCATGCATGCTCAAGTTAAAAGTGTTTGGCTGGCTTCTCTTAGTGGGTCGTTTGAACACTCGGGATATGATGCAATGCCGTCATTGGATCATCCAGGATGACACATGTGTGCTATGCAACCTTGCACAACATGAGGATTGGGCTCATCTTTTCTTTGCTTGCAGTTTTAGCCAAAGGGTTTGGAACTATCTTGGGATTTCTTGGTCTGTTCAACCGAACCAAACCACATATGAGATGGCTCAAACAGTTAGAAGGGATTTTGATCATCCTTTCTTCACTGAGGTTGTCTTCGCTGCTACTTGGAATATTTGGGCACAAAGGAATGGGAAGATCTTCATAAATGAGCAACCTTCTTTTAGAGCTCGGAGAAGGAACTTTATCCATGACATTTCTCTTCTGTATCATAGGATTAGATGTAAGTATAAAGATAGTTTACTGTCTTGGATAGCTAACCTTTCTTAGACCCTTTTCTTGTAACTATCTTTTCTCTTTTGCTGTAAATTTGTAAACGTGTAACTATTCTGTTTTTTTTTAGTTATTAATAAAGGACTGTGAGGCTGTTGCCTTGTAGTAAATAGTCAAAAAAAACATAACTCACATATCACATCATCATATCTCAAAACTATTACTAAGAATCAAGTTTATTTTGTCCAATGATATTCATGACATATATTTTTTATTTCTTTATCCTTCTTGGATATCTATCACTTTGGGACTAATTTTCATGTGTTGCTTTTCATAAGCTCAAACAAATATAAGTGAAGATCATGAGCATAACATATTTTCTTTCTCTCAAAATAATTTAAGTGAAGCAAGAGAGAATTTCTTCAAAATTTTACTAACTCTCAAATAAATCTAAGTGAATCAGGAGAGCATTTCTTCAAAAATACTAAGCACACCGTGCTCAAAAAGATATAAGTGAAGCACTAGAGCAAGTCCATTGCTCATAAAAATTTAAGTGAAGCATAGAGAACAATTCTAACAAGTCATGACATAATTTTGGCTCTCTCAAATAGGTGTGTCTAGCAAGGATTGATGACTTAAAACACAAAATAAAACAAGCAAAGACACATATCATACAAGACGCTCCAAGAAAAACACATATCATGTGACGAATAAAAATATAGTCTCGAGTAAAATACTGATGGTCGTTAGAAGAAAGAGGGGATGCCACTCGGGGGCATCCCCAAGCTTAGTTGGTTGCTCATTATTGGATAATAGCTTGGTATGCCGGGGCATCCCCAAGCTTAGGCTCTTCTATCCTTCTTTCATCCATCGTAAGATAACCCAAAACTTGAAAACTTCAATCACACATAACTCAACAAAACCCTTGTGAGATCCGTTAGTAAAAGAAAGCAAACCACTACTATAAGTGTTGTGTAAAACCAATTCTTATTTTGTTTTTGTATTATATCTACTGTATTCCAACTTTTCTATGGCAAAAACTCATCAAAGAAAATTAGAGAGCCATCAAAATAAGCACACAACACAAAGAAAACAGAATCTATCAAAACAGAACAGTCTGTAGTAATCTGGAACTTTTGAATACTTCTGTAAATCCCAAAATTCTACCAAATTAGGAAGATCAGAATTATTTGTATATTAATCTTCTGCAAAACGAATCAGGGAAAATGCTCTTTTCTGTGATTTATGATTATTATTTTTGTGAGCACAAAGTTTCTGTCTTTTTCAGCAAGATCAAACGACAGATCATAAACTCGAAATTCATTAGATCCCAACAAACACACCGCCAAAAGACTTACATCATATGGTTCTCCAAGAGACCATTGTATTGATAATCAATAGAGAGAGAGGAAGCCATCTAGCTACTAACTATGGACCCGAAGGTCTACAAAGAACTACTCATGCATCATCGGAGAGGCACCAATGGAAGTGGTGAACCCCTCCGTGATGGTGTCTAGATTGGATCTCGTGGTTCTGGACTCTGCGGCGGTTGGATGAAAATTTTGTCGACTCCTCTAGGGTTTCTAGAATATTGGGGTATTTATAGAGCAAAGAGTCAGTCCAGGGGCACCCGAGGTGGGCACAACCCACCAAGGCGCGCCTGGGCCTCCTGGTGCGCCATGGTGGGTTGTCCCTTCCTCGGGACTCCCCCCATGTGCAACCAGGGCCCGTTGTGTTCCATCTAGCCCATAAAAAATCATCGTAAATTGTTGTGGCATTTGGACTGCATCTGATATTGACTTCCTGCGATGTAAAAAACATGCAGAAAACAGCAACTGGCACTTGGCCTATGTCAATAGGTTAGTACCAAAAAATGATATAAAATGACTATATAATGATTATAAAACAGCAAAGATTGATAATAAAACAGCATGGAATGATCAAAAATTATAGATACATTGGAGATGTATCAGCGTCTAACTAAAGAACTAAACTCTCTTAAGTTAGCTCATGAAACTACTTTGGAAGATCATCGAGAACTTTTAAAAACTCATGAGGAGCTACGCTTTGAGAAGCTCAATCTTGAGCAAGAACATGGGTTCTTAAAAGCCATCAATGATGATCTTCGGAAGAAAAGTTCCTCTTACATTGCCAAGCGTTTACTCTTGTGTACTTATATGCCACAAGTAAAATCTAGCAACAAGAGTAAGAAAGATTCTTCTTCTAGTAGATAATCATGCTAAATCCAATATTGTTGCTTCTAGTAGTTCTCTTGATTCCACTAATGATTCTCTTAGCCAAGTTACACTTGAGCAATAAAATATATTATTGAAGGGACTTATAGAGAAAGGTGTTTACAAGAGCCTTGCCGAAAGTAAGCAATTCGAGGAAATTGTACGCAAGCAAGGAAGGTACCGGAAGAATCAAGGTGTTGGTTTTGAACGAAAGTTCAATGCCAATGGAGTTGAGTGGGAAGAAGATCAATATCCCAAGACAAGTTTGTTCCTCAACAAGAGAAGTATGATCCTACTTCCTTCAAGGGGACACAAGCCAAGATGATCTTCCACCACAAGCTAAAAGGCAAGGACAAGCTTCAAGAGGAGATCGATGCATTTGAAGAAGATCCAAAGGCCTTAGTCAAGTGGGTTCCCAAGTCTACATCAAGTTCTACTTCATCAAGTACATCTACAACCCCAAGGATTCCCATCAAGATGATGTGGATCTCGAAGAAGAAGGACTAGAGAGTTCTTGAGGGTGATTCCGCCAACATTTTTCACTCATATTCATTTTGGCAAGAACAAGCTGCAAACAACTTCCACATCTTACACTAGTTCAAGGAGTCACAAACCCTCTTGTTGGTAAGACAAGGGACACGGTAACCTAATGCTTTCATGGACGTCAACTTGTGTGTGTACTTCACTCTATGTCTATGGATATCCTTGTTTGTTCCTTATGGGACTAACACGTATAGGTATTGAAAGTGCAAATCCCTCCAATGGATTGCTCAATATGATCTACATCAACATTGAGCATCCACATCTTCAACATCTACAAGATGTCATCATCGACAAAACCCAAGGTTAGTTGATCCCTCTTAGGGGGATATCACATCTAGGGGGAGCTTTAATCTAAGAATTGGGCTAAAGCAACTCTAATGGTGTGAACACAACAATGCTTTATGTAAAAGTGGTAACCCCACTTGTGCTTAAACGATGAGTATGACCTGTGATCAAATGTTCTCATTTGACTCCTAAGTCAATATACTCATATATAGATGACCTAGTCATCGCCAATTGCTTGATAGATGCTAGAGTGATTGTGCATGCTTTGCCACATATTGCATTTGCCATTTTATTGTGTGAGCATGTTGATTGCATATTTTCTCACCCGAGGACATCCATTTGTTGCTTTGATTATTTGGCTCTTTTTCTATTGCCAAATGGATGGACAAGAATGCCTAAGAACTCCCTCTAGCTATCTATGCTTTTCTCGTCTCAAACTCTATTCATGCTACATCACAAAGTTTGATCAAGTCAGATTCGAACCCTCTGGATGAGGAGCACTCAGAGTCACCGAGTCGTCATAGACTTAAACTTCCAAAACCTCTCTATGCATTTCGGTCTGACCTATTCATTCCTTTCGCATTGAGATGATCTAGGTTTTCAATCTTGGTGCAACCGATTTGAACAATTCGGTCACACCGATTTGCAGTAACCGCTTGGGATTCTGCATCTCAGTGCCACTGAGTCGTTCCACTCGGTCAAACCGACAGGGTCAGGATATATATACCCATGGGTCAAATTTTGGAAATTCCTCCGAAAACCCTTCATCCGCGCGTATCCTGCTCTGCCGACTCAGGTGTCTGGATCGTCTCCTCATTGCCAGCGACCTCCTACCGCTGGTCTCCATCACCGTCAACGGAAATCTCCGTCGCCGTTGCCGCCGTAGAGAGCTCATCGCCAAATTAGGGTATGAGTTCGATCCTCTGTGTTTTCTCACTCCGATTCTTAGCACAGAGACAATGCCATGATTCTTGACAAGTTTGAGATTATCCTATCCAACAAAAACACCCTTTAGTCTAGATTTGATTTGAAAATTTAGGGTTAGGTTTCCGCCGAACTCATCTCGAACTGACCGAGTTGAAGAAATCGGTCTCACTGATTTGGCTTAGGTCATTGCACTTGTGATTTTCAGCCTGACCAAAACTTACAAATAGATGTGACCGAGTTCAGAACTTTGTGAAGCCCTAGCAATATCGGTGTCACCAAACTGTGCCTCGGTCTGACCGAGATCACTAGTCAGATTGTTGCTTCGGTATCACTGAGTTTACAAATTGGTAGCTCCGAAATGCTTTCTGTAGAAATCTAGAACTAAGTTTTTGACTCACTTGTTTTGCAAAACCTCTGCACTTTGTGATGCTCATCCACTCTATCTCATCTATAACTATTCACAGGGTCAGCTCTCATTTTACAGTGTCAGAATGTCTGATCAGAGTGACAGCTAGACCAAGTCTGAGGAGCAGGTAAATCTGAGTGAGGACACTAGTCCGTGTGGCAGTTAAGATGAGGGTAGCAGAAGCACCCCAAGCAACTTGCCCAAAGCAGCAACCAGGACAAGGAAGAAGAGAAACTCAGATTCTGAAGATGAAGATTATGTTGCTATTGAGGAGGTCAACTCCAAGAAGAAAGTTGTCAAGAAAGAATTTGGCACAGCAGCTTCAACCAAGCCTGGTCTGAACAAGAAAGCTCCTGCCAAGAGAGTGCCCATGTCTAAGGCCAGAGCCTCAACTCTTGAACCAAAGGAGGCTGGCGAGGGCAAGAGGAAGGAAAGGAAGAGAGGGAGATGGTGCAAGAAAGTAGATCCCATGGAAGAATTTGAGAAGCACTCTTCTGATGAGCAAGCAGATGAACAAGAGCTACTGCGTCAGCACCTGCAGCCACAGCTTTAGTTGCCCCTCCGGTTGCAACTCCACCAGCTCCAACAACTTCAATAGATGCATTCGTCCTTAGTCCTTGATACGTCTCCAACGTATCTATAATTTTTGATGTATTTATGCCATGCTTATAATATTTCTACGTGATTTTGGTATGATTTGGTTAGAACTAACCCGGACTGACGCTGTTTTTAGCATAACTACCGTGGAGTTATTTTTGTGCAGAAATAAAAGTTCTCGGAATGCGCTGAAAATCAATGGAGATTTTTTCTGGAAAATATAACAAATACTGGAACGAAGAGTTACCGGAGGGGAGTCCCGTGGGGCCCACGAGGGTGGAGGGCGCCCCCACCCCCCTGGGGCGCGCCCCGATGCCTCGTGGTCTCTCCGTGGGGGGCCCTGACTTGTTCTCGATGCCAAGCTCTCCTATAAAAACAGAAACCTCCAGAAAATAACCTAGATCGAGAGTTCCGCCGCTGCAAGCCTCTATAGCCACCAAAAACCTCTTGGGAGCCCGTTCCGGCACCCTGCCAGAGGGGGGGTCCCTCACCGGTGGCCATCTTCATCATCCCGACGCTCTCCATGACGAGGATGGAGTAGTTCACCCTCGGGGCTGAGGGTATGTACCAGTAGCTATGTGTTTGATCTCTCTCTCTCTCTCTCTCTCTCTCTCTCTCTCTCTCTCTCGTGTTCTTGATTTGGCATGATCTTGATGTACCGCGAGCTTTGCTATTATAGTTGGATCTTATGATGTTTCTCCCCCTCTACTCTCTAGTAATGGATTGAGTTTTCCCTTTGAAGTTACCTTATCGGATTGAGTCTTTAAGGATTTTAGAACACTTGATGTATGTCTTGCATGTGCTTATCTATGGTGACAATGGGATATCACATGATCTACTTGATGTATGTTTTGGTGATCAACTTGTGGGTTCAGTGACCTTGTGAACTTATGCATAGGGGTTGGCACACGTTTTTGTCTTGACTCTCCGGTAGAAACTTTGGGGCACTCTTTGAAGTACTTTGTGTTGGTTGAATAGATGAATCCAAGATTGTGTGATGCATATCGTATAATCAAACCCGTGGATACTTGTGGTGACATTGGAGTATCTAGGTGACATTAGGGTTTTGGTTGATTTGTGTCTTAAGCTGTTATTTTACTACGAACTCTAGGGCTGTTTGTGACACTTATCGGAATAGCCCAACGGATTGATCGGAAAGAATAACTTTGAGGTGGTTTCGTACCCTACAATAATCTCTTCGTTTGTTCTCTGCTATTAGTGACTTTGAAGGACTCTGTTGCATGTTGAGGGATAGTTATATGATCCAATTATGTTATCCTTGTCGAGAGAACTTGCACTAGTGAAAGTATGAACCCTAGGCCTTGTTTCTAAGCATTGCAATACCGTTTGTGCTCACTTTATCATTAGTTACCTTTCTATTTTTATATTTTCAGATTACAAAAAAACTATATCTACCATCCATATTGCACTTGTATCACCATCTCTTCGCCGAACTAGTGCACCTATAAAATTTACCATTGTATTGGGTATGTTGGGGACACAAGAGACTCTTTGTTATTTGGTTGTAGGGTTGTTTGAGAGAGACCATCTTCATCCTATGCCTCCCACGGATTGATAAACCTTAGGCCATCCACTTGAGGGAAATTTGCTACTGTCCTACAAACCTCTGCACTTGGAGTCCCAACAATGTCTTCAAGAAGAAGGTTGTGTAGTAGACATCAAGCTCATTTCTGGCGCCGTTGCCGGGGAGGTTAGTACTTGAACGTATATCTTTAGATCTTGCAATCGAATCTTTTAGTTTCTTGTTTTATCACTAGTTTAGTTTATAAAAGAAAACTACAAAAAATGGAATTGACGGTGCCTCATATGCTTCACCTTTTTAATGTCTTTCGCGAAAATAAGGATTCCGATAATTGTGCTCAATTGCTAGAGGAAGAATGCATTAAAATGTTTGGCACTAAATTTTTTAATGATGATCATGATTGTGATGTTATTAGTATGAATTCCTTGAATATCCATGATGCTAATGATATGCAAAGCGACAAGCTTGGGTATGCTATGTTCGATGAAGATGATATTTTTAGTCCCCCAAGTTTTGATGAGAATATTTATAATTTTGAAAGCATGCCTCCTATTTATGATGATTATATTTATGAAAGTGAATTTGGAGATGTCATGACTTCGGAAGAGGTTCCAATTGATTATGAGAACAAAGTTGCTATCTATGATAATTATTGTGATGACATGTATGCTATAAAGAATAATTATAACCAAGAAACTTGTCATCTTGATTTTAATTTTCAATTGGAATATGCCTCACATGATAGTTATTTTGTTAAGTTTGCTCCCACTACTATTCATGAGAAGAATTTTGCTTGTGTGGAGAGTAATAAAATTTCTATGCTTGTAGATCATGAAAAGAATGTTGTATGTAATAGTTATATCGTTGAATTCATTCATGATGCTACTGAAAATTACTATGAGGGAGGAGTATATGCTTGTAGGAATTGCAATAATATCAAGTTTCCTCTCTATGTGTTGGAAATCTTGAAGCTATGCTTGTTTTGCCTTCTGTGCTAGTTGATTCTTGCTCCCGTAAATTGTTTTCTCACAAAATCCCTATGCATAGGAAGTAGGCTAGACTTAAATGTGCTAGTCATATTCTCCATGATGCTCTCTTTGTGTTTCAATTCTTATCTTTTATGCGAGCATCATTGAAATCATCATGCCTAGCTAAAAGGCATTAAAGAAAAGCGCTTGTTCGGAGACAGCCCAATATTTAACCCTACTGTTTTGGTGTGTTCACATGATTAAGCTACTGTATTAATCATGTGTTATAGCTTTTGTTTCAATAAAGTGCCAAGTAAGACCTTTGGGATAGCTTACGATGATAGTTGTGTTGATCCTGCGGAAAATTAGAAACTTTTTCGCCCAGTAAATTAGTTTTGATAATTCACAAAAACGTGATTTTGATATGATTCTTTTTGCTATGGATTGGTACAAAAACTTCTCAGGATTGCATAATTTGGATGAATTTTTGGAGTTACATAAGTATTCTAGAGTTACAGATTACTACAGACTGTTATGTTTTTGACAGATTCTGTTTTTTGTGTATTGTTTGCTTATTTTGATGAATCTATGAGTAGTATCGGAGAGTATGAACCATAGAGAAGTTGGAATAAACTAGATATTACACCAATATAAATAAAGAATGAGTTCACAATAGTACCGAAAGTGGTGATTTATTTTCTTATACTAACGGAGCTTATGAGTTTTCTGTTGAGTTTTGTGTTGTGAAGTTTTCAAGTTTTGGGTAAAGATTCGATGGACTATGGAGTGGCAAGAGTCGAACTTCTTCGTGATCCAACCGATCAAGTACCGAGCATACGTCACCTCCGCGTTCAGCACATGTTCAGCTCGGTGACGTCCTCGCCTTCTTGATCCAACAAGACGGCGAAGTAGTGGATGAGTTCCGGCAGCACGACAGCGTGGTGACGATGGTGGTGATGCTATCTCTGCAGGGCTTCACCTAAGCACTCTGAAAGTGCAACTAATCCCTAGGTGGTTTTGGTAATTCTTAACAACATATAGCTCATTGAACTAATATTCTTTCAAGATGATTATTTCAGAAAGTTCAATGGTTGGCATGGCATGGACTAGAGATGTGGACCCTCAAAATGCTAAGGACACATATTGGCAAAAAGCTCAAGACTCTACATGCTCATTTAAGTGATCCAAGATCACATTGGGTCCATAGGAAATCCAATACTATTAAAAGGGTATGAGGTGTTTCTTAATGGCTTACTTGCTCAAAATGCTTAGTGATATGCTCCAAAGCCCTCAACCACTTTCTCATTTCCACATATGTCCTAAACCTAAAAGTCAAACTCGGCCCCACCGATTTGATCTATCCGGCACCACCGAGTTCATTTGACATAGCCACTGCCACAAACCCTAATCACTTTGGTCTCACTGATAGGGATCTCGGTCTCACCGAGATGGGATTGCAAACTCGTTGTTTCCCTTCGTAACGTTTCGGTCTAACCAAAATGATCGAGCGATCCCACTGAGTTTGCAATGTGAACTCTCTGTTTACTTTTTGTAACGTTTCCGTATCACCGAAATGAGCGATCGGTCCCACCGAGTTTGCCTGACCAACTCTCTGTTTGCCTATTATTGAAATCGGTTTCACCGAGTTCATGTGATCGGTCTCACTAAGATCAAGTTATGCCCTAACCCTAGCACATCGGTCCCACCGAGCTGATGTTGTCGGTCCCACCGAAAACTCTAACATTCACATTTTGAACCAGATCAGTCTGACTGAGTTTCACTATTTGGTCTCACCGAGTTTGGGAATCTGTGTGTAACGGCTGGATTTTGTGTGGAGGCTATATATACCCCTCCACCCATTCTTCGTTCGTGAGGAGAGCCATCATAACGTGCCTACAGTTCCAACATTCATTTTCTGAGAGAGAACCACCTACTCATGTGTTGAGACCAAGACATTCCAACCCAACCACAAGAATCTTGCTCTCTAGCCTTCCCCAAGTTGCTTTCCACTCAAATCATCTTTCCACCATAGCCAAATATGTGAGAGAGAGCTGAGTGTTGGGGAGACTATCATTTAAAGCACAAGAGCAAAGAGTTCATCATCAACACACCATCTATTACCCTTTGGAGAGTGGTGTCTCCTAGATTGGTTAGGTGTCACTTGGGAGCCTCTGTCAAGATTGTGGAGTTGAACCAAGGAGTTTGTAAGGGCAAGGAGATCGCCTACTTCGTGAAGATCTACCCAAGTGAGGCAAGTCCTTCATGGGCGATGGAGATGGTGGGGTAGACAAGGTTGCTTCTTCATGGGTGGAGCCCTCTGTGGACTCGCACAACCGTTACCCTTCATGGGTTGAAGACTCTATCAACGTGGATGTACGATAGCACCACCTATTGGAACCACGCAAAAAATCTCCTTGTCTACATTGCATTTGCTCCCTCCAAACTCCTCCCCTTTACCTTCATATGCAATGATTTACATTCCGCTGCTATACTCTTAGAATTGCATGTGTAGGTTGATTGCTTGACTTGTGCTAAGTTGCTAAAATCTGCCAAGACTTAAAATTGGGAAAAGGCTAGATTTTTATTTGGTCAAGTAGTCTAATCACCCCCCCCCCCTCTAGACATGCTTTCAATCCCACACACTCCGAAAATATGACGGAGGGACGAAAATGTGGAGAGGGGCACCGCATGATGTCTACTACGCAACTTTATTCTTGTAGACACGTGTTGGGCCTCCAAGCGCGGAGTTTTGTAGGATAGTAGCAATTTTCCCTCAAGTGAATGACCTAAGGTTTATCAACCTGTGGGAGGTGTAGGATGAAGATGGTCTCTCTTGAACAACCCTGCAACCAAATACAAGAAATCTCTTGTGTCCCCAACACACCCAATACAACGGCAAATTGTATAGGTGCACTAGTTCAGTGAAGAGATGGTGATAAAAGTGTAATATTGATGGTAGAAATATATTTTTATAATCTGAATAAATAAAAATAGCAAGGTAGCAAATAGTAAAACGGAGCACAAACGGTATTGCAATGATGGAAAATGAGGTCTAGGGTGCATACTTTCACTAGTGCAATGTCTCAACAATGCTAACATAGTTGGATCGCATGACCATCCGTCAACGTGCAACGAAGAATCACTCCAAAGTTCTTATCTAGCAGAAAACATAAGAAGAAATCATTTGTAGGGTACGAAACCACCTCGAAACTATTCTTTCTGATCGATCTATCCAAGAGTTTGTACTAAAATAATACCAAACAATTTCATATTCATAATACTCAATCCAACACAAAGAACCTCAAAGAGTTCCCCAAGATTTCTACCAGAGAAACAAAGGACGAGAATGTGCATTAACCCCTATGCATAGATTACCCCAATGTCACCATGGGAATCCGCGAGTTGAATGCCAAAACACATATCAAGTGAATCAATATGATACCCCATTGTCACCATGAGTATTCATATGCAAGACATATATCAAGTGCTCTCAAATCCATAAAAGTATTCAATCCGGTAACAACAAAATCTCAAAGGGAAAAAGTCAATTCATCACAACAGGATAGAGAGGGGAAAACACCATATGATCCAACTACATTAACAAAGCCCACGATACATCAAGATCGTGACATCTCAAGAACACGAGAGAGAGAGAGAGAGATATTGAACACATAACTACTGCTACAAACCCTTAGCCCCAAGGGTGGACTACTCCCTCCTCATCATGGTGGCTGCCGGGATGATGAAGATGGCCATCGGAGATGATTCCCCCCTCCAGCAGGGTATCGGAACGGGTTCTAGATTGGATCTCATGGATACAGAGGCCTTGCAGTGGTGGAACTTCTGATCTAGGTTAATCCCAAGGGTTTTTGGAATATTTGGTGATTTATAGGGCAAAGAGGGGGTGCGGGAGGCCATCGAGGTGGCCACAACCCACCTGGGCGCGCCTGGGCCCCCAAGCACGCCCTGGTGGCTGTGCCCCCCTCGGGGAACCCCCAGGTGCTGCTCTGGCCCATTAGAAGTGTTGTGGTCCATAAAAATTCCACAAAAAGTTTCGCGGTGTTTGGACTCCATTTGATATTGATTTCCTACGATGTAAAAAAACAAGCAAAAAACAGCAACTGGCACTGGGCACTGGGTCAATAGTTTAGTCCCAAAAATGATATAAAGTTGCTATAAAATGATTGTAATACATCCAAGAATGATAATATAACAACATGAATACTTCATAAATTATAGATATGTTGGAGACGTATCAGCATCCCCAAGCTTAATTCCTACTCGTCCTCGGGTAGGTAAATGATAAAAGAAATAATTTATGAAGTGTGAATGCTAGCAAAGTGCACAAGTTGGATCTACGATAATTTCTTTCACTTTTCCTAGCTTCATAACAACAATTCTTTCTCATAAAACTTCTCATGTTAAAGTAGTAACCAATTCACATGTTAAGGTTCAAACAATGAATTCTCTTGAAACTCAACAACCTATGTTCTCAGTCACCTAGCAATTGCAATTCAACTTATTCAACATAATCTAAGTAAGAGCTCCACATACTCAACCATCATATAGTCTTCTATGATTGCTAACAATCACTGCATACACATGAGCAAAACGTTTCAACCGGACACATAGAAAGATAGGGGCTTATAATTTTGCCTCCCGTATTCACCTCCAGGGTGATGTCAACAATAATAACTCATGCTACCCATATCCAACTGGATATATGTGCCTATATCTTTCCTCACCACATGATGCTTGCCAAAAGAGAAAAATGAAAAGGAATAGAGAGAAATTTTTTGACTCTTGCATGTAAGTAAATACATAAAAGTTAAAGATAGGCCCTTCGCAGAGGGAAGTAGAGGTTTCCAGGCACTTATTTGTTTGTATGCTCAACCCCTTAGTGCAAAAGAATGTCACATTATATTGCCCCTTATGATAGCAACCTTTATTATGCAGTCTGTTGCTTTTATTCTTTGCCATCACAAGTTCGTACAACGCTCAATTTTCTCTTACACTAAATGATCTAACACTTTTAGAAGCAATTTTTATTGCCTTATTGCTCTGATGACAACTTACTTGAAGGATCTTGCTCAATCCTTAGGTAGGTATGTTGGACTCTTGAAAATAAGATTTGGGTTTAAGGGTTTTTGGATGCACAAGTAGTATCTCTACTTGGTCCGGAATTTTTGGCTAGCAAAGATGGGGCGCAAGCACCACATGTTGAAGGATCTATGACAATATAACTTCTATTTGAATATGAACAAACATAAACCATTAAGCTGTCTTCCTTGTCCAACATCAACAATTTTGGCATATAATATTTTGATGGGGCCTCACAATCACAAAAGATTTCCAAGATAGTGTATTTTCAGGTGAAAGTTCTCTTCCTTATAGTAATCATTCAGGAATTGCTTGTATGACCAATGTTGTGATTGTCAAGATTCAAAAGATTTCACTTTCTAAACCCAATGTGAAGCTACCACAAGGCATGATATGAACATATAATTTCGACTTCATTATCTTCAATTTATTCAACAATTTACTCATAGGATATAAGTGAAGCATAAGAGTAAATAGCATGCTACTCCAAAAAGATATAAGTGAAGATCAAGCGAGTAGTTATGTAAATGGGTAGCTATTTGAGGACTCTCTCTTATTTAAAAGTTTCAGAACTAAGTATTTTATTAAAACAGCAAGCAAAACAAAACAGAATGACGTTCCAAGAATAGCACAACTTATGTGAAGAAGCAAAAACTTAGGCTCAATGGATACTAACCAATAATTGTTGATGAAAGGTGGGATGCCTACCGGGGCATCCCCAAGCTTAGATGCTTGAGAATTCTTGAAATATTATCTTGGGATGCCTTGGGCATCCCAAGCTTGAGCTTTTGTGTCTCCTTAATTCCCCTCATATCACAGTTTCCTAAATCTCGAAAACTTCATCCACACAAAACTCAACAAGAACTTGTGAGATAAGTTAGTATAAACCAATGCAAAAACCTTATCATTCTCTACTATAGAAAATCACTAAAATTGTTGAACATTTCATACTAAATGCCTCTGCATATTTAATACTACTATCCTCAAATAGAATCATTAAAGAAGCAAACATATGCAAACAATGCAAACATAACAGCAATCTGTCAAAAACAGGATAGTCTGTAAAGAGTGCAATAGAATCCATACTTATTCAACTTAAAATATTATGAAAATTTAATACACTGTAGAAAATTTATCAGAGCTTATTGTGCAAAAAGTTTCAACCTTTTATCACATTCTAACTTTTCTCAGGAATTTTTGCAACATCAACAAGCTTTCTGTTTTGAAACAGCAACTCGTATACTTGCAAGATAAGCATGGTAAAGGCTATCCTTGCCACTTTTATTGAAATAAAAGATGCAAAATATTATTATAAATAACAGCAAGCAAATCCTAGGAAAATAAAATGACGCTCCAAGCAAAACACTTATCATGTGATGAATAAAAATATAGCCTCAAGTAAGGTTACCGACAATGTTGGAGACGAAAGAGGGGATGCCTTCCGGGGCATCTCCAAGCTTAGTTGCTTGGATCTTCCTTGAATATTAACTTGGGGTGCCTTGGGCATCCCCAAGCTTAGGGTTTTGTCACTCCTTATTCTCCTCATATCGATGTCTCACCCAAAACTTGAAAACTTCAATCACACAAAACTTAACGGAACTTCGTGAGATAGGTTAGTATGATAAAGAGCAAAACCTGGTAAATTTTTCTATTAATCTTCTGCAAAAAGAATTGGGATTTTATCACGCTTCTGTTGAAAATGAGAATTGTTTTCCTCGACACAAAAGTATCTGTTTTTCAGCAAGATCAAATCAACTATCACCGTAAGCCATCCCAAAGGTCTGACTTGGCACTTTATTGAAATGGAAGCAATAAAACATGATTACTACAGTATCCTAATCATGTGAACACACAAAAATAGTTTGTAAAAGTGTTGGGTTGTATCCCAAGAAGCGCTTTTCTTTAATGCCTTTTAGCTAGGCAAGATGATTTCAATGATGCTCGCATAAAAGATACGAATTGAAACATAAAGAGAGCATCATGAATCATAAGTTCCTCTCTCATAATAATTTTTTTAGTAGCATCATGAATAGGTTCATCAATATAACCATTACATGAAGCATTCTTTTCATGATCCAAAAGCATAGAAATTTTATTACTCTCCACATAAGAAAATTTCTTCTCATTGACAATGGTGGGAGTATCATAGGAAACTCGACTACTATAAATTGTTCTCACATTAAGAGAGTAATGTTCAGTAAAAGGATATTCAAAATTATGACAATAATTGTCACTACTTTTTATAACATAAGTATCATCACAATAATCATCATAAGTAGGAGGCATGCAATCATCATAGCAAATTTGATCATTCAAAGTAAGGGGGCTAAAAAGATCATCTTCATTAAGCCTAGCCTCCCCAAGCTTGGGACAAACATTAATTGCAGCAAATAAATTCTCAAACATGTCATTATCATCAAACATAGCATCCCCAAGCTTGTGGCTTGGCATATCATAAGCATAATCACTCTCATCATTAATAGTATGAATATCACCAATGGTATAACAATTGCTATCATCATAATTTCCCAAGTTGGTGCGAAAAATATTTCCAAGATTATAAGAAGTATCATTAACTTCCCAATCATAATCATCACAACAAGCAATATGCATAACAAAATCATCATCAATAGTGCTCTTGGACATTGTGCCATAAGACATAGAAGCAATATCATCATCAAGTGCATCATCTTCCACAATTAATATTGATTCAATTTCATGAGGCACAACAATAATAGGAGCAACATTATTTGGGAGAGATACCGTTTTTCCTCTATTTTGTCTTCTTTTCTTCTTCTTCACCACACCATGTGTGGGTTTAATTAATTTTTTCAAGCTTCTTGTTGAAGAGATTGATTGGATAGGAAGCTCCTCCTCGTTACCTGATTCATCATAATAAACACTAGGAGGGTATTGGGAAATATTTTCCCTTTCACTAGTACTCTCTTCATATTCTATTTGTTTTCTTGTCTTTAGATAGTTGGCAATATAAGGATTCTCAATGCAATTTACCGCACAAAACATATAAATTTCCTCTAGATCAAAATCAAGAAATCTCTTGAGATTAAATTTTGGAATACCCTCAATTATATGTTTCATCTATTATATAATTAAGACAAGAGACAAATAAGCCATCACGTTCGTCCACATATGATTATATTTTGTACACCGTTTGATTAGAATAATAACGATTGAGATTTAAAGATTCTTACATAACATCGTAAAATAGATGTGCCAGTACAATTGAACTGTCAGGTTGTCACGTTATATGTATGTATAAGCATTAGGTATGTGGAAAGAAACATATTGGTTTGTCGCATTACATGTACCATCACGTAAAAGAGATAGACACAAAAGGGTGCAAATAACCATGACCTGCACTCATGTACATACATGAATAAGAGTTCTAGGAAAAATAAAGAGGAAAGTAGGATCATGTAACAATTAGAAACGGAAACCTAGAGGAGGAAACTAGAACATGGAGGCAGACTTCAACTTGGACACATACATGTTCTAAAAAAAACTTGGACACGTGCATGTATGGGACAAAAAAGCTTGCGTGAAGGATATTCACTGGATAAGAACATGCACACGTAAATCTACCAACTTACAAGGAAACATACTAAAAAGTCTAGCGTTCTGACGCATAGCATATTAACCTTATACTCTACTGTTACACAAAAAAAGTCACCTATCAGACTTAAATTAAAATTTAACCGGTAGAACTGCACATGTAATTCAAACTAAATATATTATCATTCGGTAATTAGCCATTCGCTAATTTATGAGAAGATGCTGCAAGGAAAAAATATATTACCAATTTTATATGAATATGCACCAATAGTTTTTTTGAATATACACCAACGGTTCTTAGCCTTATATGGTCAGGCTACATAAACAATTAGAGTACGAGGATTTTTTCAAGAACATTTAGAAGCATGCGTTGAAAGCCGATGTCCCTGATATTGCACTATCTATAAAAGGATTGCACAACGGATAGATGTACACAACAATTAAGCTTACGTATTTAATTGATGATGAAATGGTTTGGCGTGGTAAGAATCTAAGATAGGTGTAATTAGTCACCTTTTGTCGGGCATCGGTGGATGTCTAAAACATTTCAACCTAAAAGACACACATTTCAAATATAATATTTTTTGTATTTAAAAATCATATATCAGTCACAAGGTGGCGTTCGACTTAACATTTATGTGTTGGAGGAAATAGCGACTAACAAAGAGCAATAGAAAAGTGGAATTTGATTAGTGTTATGGGACAAGCGGCTAGCTTGGTAAGATACCAACAAAAAATTGCAATCAATGATTAGAGTTATGGAATTATATGGCTTAGTATTGCAAGGTGATGATCTCCATGACATAGCAATTGAAAGAAGTATTGTTAAACTTACGATTCCAAGGTCTCATCTCTTCTCGGAGATGCACATTTTGGTCATATCTTACTATATAATTTAAAAGTTGGTGTTGAAAACAATATAACAATTAGACTCCAATGAATGATAGAGAATATTTTACCAAAAGAAGAAATAAATCATCAATTAAGGAAAAATCTGTGTCATCCCTTTTTTTTGGTTTGAAATCCAGTTATATTCAAATAATTGGGCACCATTAGAACTGAACAAGCCCTGGACATCCCAAGCAAGAATATTGTATCAACTTTGACCATGAAGTGGGTTTGATAGTTATTTCAAAATTAGAAGATGTACAAGCATATAAACGTATATATGGATATATGACATGTATTTATAAGAACACATGTGCATAAACAGATAACAGTATATGGCTACAAGCCAACAATGTTTAGATTTTATTGAGAAAAATTCTACAAGAATATTGTGTGAAAAGATAAATGAAAATGGATTTGAGAAGGTGGAATAGTGAAAGCCACGTATTAGTATAAAATCATATGGTTTGCCATGGTGGGACACATGCCTTGGTTCGGTCTATCTTTGATTGCCATAATAACCCAGTCTGTACCAACATCTTTATACGGATTACAGAAATATACGAAGTGAATTTTCATGATGATTAATATAGATATAAAAACTGTAATTGGTTATATAAATATTTATATAATGTCGGATCAAATAAAAGAAGATACATAGAGAAATAACAACACAAAACATATAATATAAATATAGGAAGTCTAGCCGCGCAAACGCGCGGGTCACCCCGCTAGTTTCTTCATAACCCAAAAGAAGACTGAGCTCTTTATGATGCTCAATGGTAATCAAGTTATCACAATTTTTGGACATGATTTGATCATGAAACAATTTGCATTGGAGATTTAAATGACCATGTTCATTGCAAAGTTCACAAGGATGGCGAAAAATATTAAATCTTTCACCACAATCATCTAGCCTCTCTTGAAACTTTGTCGTTTCTAAATATTTATGCTTCTTACAAAATCTATCTTCCCTTTTTTGTGTGCATTTGCACTCCCAATTCACTCTGCAAAAATTGACATGCTTATAACAGACATTTTTGTCATGACTTGTGCAATCATCATTAGCATTTTGGATATTCAAAGAATTCATACTAACAACATTGCAATCATGCTCATCATTCAAATATTTTGTGCCAAAAATTTTATTGACTTATTCTTCTAACAATTGAGCATAATTTTTCGATCCATCATTTTCAAGAAAGATATTATAAAGATGATCAATAATATGATGCAACCTCAATTCCATTTTTTACGTAGTTTTCTTTTATAAACCAAACTAGTGATAAAACAAGAAACTAAAGATTCAATTGCAAGATCTAAAGATATAGCTTCAAGCACTCACCTTCCCGGCAACGGTGCATGAAAAGAGCTTCGTTGACGGGATGTGAGTGTCGCTTTCCTAACCTCCCCAGCAATGGCGCCAGAAAAGAGCTTGATGTCTACTACGCAAGTTTATTCTTGTAGACACATGTTGGGCCTCCAAGCGTAGAGTTTTGTAGGACAGTAGCAATTTTCACTCAAGTGGATGACCTAAGGTTTATCAATCTGTTGGAGGTGTAGGATGAAGATGGTCTCTCTCGAACAACCCTGCAACCAAATACAAGAAATCTCTTGTGTCCGCAACACACCCAATACAATGGCAAATTGTATAGGTGCACTAGTTCGGCAAAGAGATGGTGATAAAAGTGTAATATTGATGGTAGAAATATATTTTTATAATCTGAATAAATAAAAACAGCAAGGTAGCAAATAGTAAAACGGAGCACAAATGGTATCGCAATGATGGAAATGAGGCCTAGGGTGCATACTTTCACTAGTGCAATCTCTCAACAATGCTAACATAGTTGGATCGCATAACCATCCCTCAACATGCGGTGAAGAATCACTCCAAAGTTCTTATCTAGCAGAAAACATAAGAAGGAATCATTTGTAGGGTACAAAACCACCTCGAAGCTATTCTTTCCGATCAATCTATCCAAGAGTTCGTACTAAAATAACACCAAACAATTTCAGATTCATAGTACTCAATCCAACACAAAGAACCTCAAAGAGTGCCCCAAGATTTCTACCGGAGAAACAAAGGACGAGAATGTGCATCAACGCCTATCCATAGATGACCCCAATGTCACCGCGGGAATCCGCGAGTTGAATGCCAAAACACATATCAAGTGAATAAATATGATACCACATTGTCACCACGAGTATTCATATGCAAGACATATATCAAGTTCTCTCAAATACATAAAAGTATTCAATCCGATAACAACGAAATCTCAAAGGGAAAAACTCAATTCATCACAACAAGATAGAGAGGGGAAAACACCATATGATCCAACTACATTAAGAAAGCCCGCGATACATCAAGATCGTGACATCTCAAGGACAAGAGAGAGAGAGAGAGAGAGAGAGATTAAACACATAGCTACTGGTACAAACCCTCAGCCTCGAGGGTGGACTACTCCCTCCTCATCGTGGTGGCCATCGGGATGATGAAGATGGCCACCGGAGATGATTCCCCCCTCCAGCAGGGTGCCGAAATGGGGTCTAGATTGGATCTCGTGGATGCAGAGGTCTTCCATCCGCGGAACTTCTGATCTAGGTTAACCCCGTGGGTTTTTGTAATATTGGCTGATTTATAGGGCAAAGAGGGGGTGCATGAGGCTACCGAGGTAGGCACAACCCACCTGGGCGCGCCTGGGCCCCAAGTGCTCCTTGGTGGGTTGTGCCCCCCTCGAGGCACCCCCGAGGTGCTGCTCTGGCCCATTGGAAGTGTTCTTGGTCCATAAAAAATCCACAAAAAGTTTCGCGGTGTTTGGACTCCGTTTGATATTGATTTCCTGCGATGTAAAAAACTAGCAAAAAAACAGCAACTGGCACTGGGCACTGGGTCAATTGGTTAGTCCCAAAAAATGATATAAAGTTGCTATAAAATGATTATAAAACATCCAAGAATGATAATATAACAGCATGAATACTTCATAAATTATAGATATGTTGGAGATGTATCACCGCACACGCTAAGAGATTGTCGTGGCTTATCTGTGGCGCCCCCTACACATATATATAGGTGGGGAGAGGGGCGGCAGCCAGGGAGGCACCCCGAGGAGGCTGAATCCTCCTAGGGTTAGTTCACTAGTCGCCCCCCTTACCATGTTTGCCGGAGGGGGAAAGGAAAGGGGGGAGAGGGAAGGACGGGGGAGGCCAAATCCCCTCCCCTTCCTTTCTCCCATAGGACAGCTGCCATAGGGGGGTGAGCAGCCCCTTGTGGGCTGGTGTGCTCCCCTCTACTGGCCCAATAGGCCGATCATCCTCCCGGGGCTTCCCAGAACCCCTTTCGGTGATTCGATGACTACCCGGTACATTCTGAAACTCTTCCGGTGTCTGCATATCGCGTCCTATATATCAATCTTTACCTCCGAACTATTCCGGAGCTCCTCGTCATGTCTGTGATCTCATCCGGACTCCGAAAAACATTCGGTCACCAAATCACATAACTCATATAACACTATATCATCAACAAACATTAAGCGTGCGGACCCTACGGGTTCGCGAACTAGACATGACTGAGACACCTCTCCGGTCAATAACCAATAGCGGAACCTGGATGCCCATATTGGTTCCTACATATTCTATGAAGATCTTTTATCGGTCGAACCGTTATGACAACATGCGTAATTCCCTTTGTCTGTCGGTATGTTACTTGCCTGAGATTCGATCATCGGTATCTTCATACCTAGTTCAATATCATTACTGGCAAGTCTCTTTACTCGTTTCGTGATACATCATCTCGTAACTAACTCCTTAGTCATTTGCTTGTAAGCTTATTATGATGTATATTACCGAGAGGGCCCAGAGATACCTCTCTGATACTCGGAGTGACAAATCCCAATCTCGATCCATGCCAACTCAACAAACACCTTCAGAGATACCTAAAGAGCATCTTTATGATCACCTAGTTACGTTGTGACGTTTGATGCCAACTCAACAAAATAGCATCCGTTTTGGATGTTTTATATGCATTAATATGCTATTTTATATTATTTTTGGGACTAACTTATTAACCTAGAGCCCAGTACCATTTTTTGGTTTTTCCTTGTTATTGATATTCGCAGAAAAGGAATACTAAACAAAGTCCAGACGGAATAAAACTTCACGGTGATTTTTCTTGGACCAGAAGACACCCAGGAGACTTGGAGTGCAAGTCAGAACAGGCTCGAGGCGGCGACAAGGGTGGAGGGCGTGCCCAAGGGGGTAGGGCGCGCCCCCTACCTTGTGGGCCCCTTAGTGACCCCCGACCTAGATCTTCCTCCTATATATTTGCAAATATTCCCAAACCACAAGAAGCATCCACGAAAACACTTTTCCACTGCCGCAACCTTCTGTCCCGTGAGATCCCATCTTGGGGCCTTTTGTGGCATCCTCCCGGAAGGGGATTCGATCACGGAGGGCATATACATCAACTCTATTACCCTTTCGATGAAGCATGAGTAGTCCTCCACAGACCTACAGGTCCATAGCTAGTAGCTAGATGGCTTCTTCTCTCTCTTTGATTCTCAATACCATGTTCTCCTCGATGTTCTTGGAGATCTATCCGATTTAATACAATTTTGCGGTGTGTTTGTCGAGATGCGATGAATTGTGGATTTATGATCACCTTATCTATGAATATTATTTGAATCTCCTCTGAATTCTTATATGCATGATTTGGTATCTTTGTTTTTCTCTCCGAATTATCGGTTTGGTTTGGACAACTAGATTGGTTTTGCTTGCAATGGGAGAGGTGCTTAGCTTTCGGTTCAATCTTGCGGTGTCCTCACCCAGTGACAAAAAAGGGGTAGTGAGGCACGTATTGTATTGTTACCATCAAGGATAAAAAGATGGGGTTTAAATCATATTGCTTGAGTTTATTCCTCTACATCATGTCATCTTACTTAATGCGTTACTCTGTTCTTTATGAACTTAATACTCTAGATGCAGGCAGGAGTCGGTCAATGTGTGGAGTAATAGTAGTAGATGCAGGCAGGAGTCGGTCTACTTGATACAGATGTGATGCCTATATTGCATAATCATTGCCTTGGATATTATCATAACTTTGCGCTTTTCTATCAATTGTTCGACAGTAATTTGTTCACCCACCATATTATTTGCCATCAAGAGAGAAGCCTCTAGTGAAACCTATGACCCCCGGGTCTATTTTCCATCATATTAGTTTCTGATCTACTATTTTGCAATCTTTTATTTTCAGATCTATAAACCAAAAAACCTAAAAATATTTTATCTTTGTTTATCTGTCTCTGCCAGATCTCACTTTTGCAAGTAGTCGTGAAGGGATTGACAACCCTTTATCGCGTTGGGTGCAAGTTGTTTGATTGTTTGTGCATGTATTGGTGATTTGTGCGTTCTTCTCCTACTGAATTGATACCTTGGTTCTCAAGCTGAGGGAAATACTTATCTCTACTTTGCTGCATCAACCTTTCCTATTCAAGGGAAAAACCAATGCAAGCTCATGAAGTAGCAATGATCTTGTTATCAAATGACAACACATGTCTATGGTTAGGAAACCTTAAACAGCTTTGATCAACAAGCTAGTCTAGTAGAGGCTTACTGATGTCTACTACACAACCTTCTTCTTGTAGACGTTGTTGGGCCTCCAAGTGCAGAGGTTTGTAGACTAGTGGCAAATTTCCCTCAAGTGGATGACCTAAGGTTTATCAATCCGTGGGAAGCATAGGATGAAGATGGTCTCTCTCAAGCAACCCTGCAACCAAATAACAAAGAGCCTCTTGTGTCCGCAACACACCCAATACAATGGCAAATTGTATATGTGCACTAGTTCGGCGAAGAGATGGTGATACAAGTGCGGTATGGATGGTAGATATAGTTTTTTGTAATCTGAAAATATAAAAACAGCAAGGTAACTAATGATAAAAGTGAGCACAAACGGTATTGCAATGGTAGGAAACAAGGCATAGGGATCATACTTTCACTAGTGCAAGTTCTCTCAACAATAATAACATAATTGGATCATATAACTATCCCTCAACATGCAACAAAGAGTCACTCCAAAGCCACTAATAGCGGAGAACAAACAAAGATATTATGGTAGGGTACGAAACCTCAACAAGTTATCCTTTCTATTCTATCTATTCAAGAGTCCGTAGTAGAATAACATGAAGCTATTCTTTCCGTTCAATCTATCATAGAGTTCATACTAGAATAACACCTTAAGACACAAATCAACCAAAACCCTAATGTCACCTAGATACTCCATTGTCACCTCAAGTATCCGTGGGCATGATTATACGATATGCATCACACAATCTCAGATTCATCTATTCAACCAGCACAAAGTACTTCAAAGAATGCCCCAAAGTTTCTACCGGAGAGTCAAGACGAAAACGTGTGCCAACCCCTATGCATAGGTTCATGGGCGGAACCCGCAAGTTGATCACCAAAATATACATCAAGTGGATCACGTGATATCCCATTGTCACCACAGATAAGCATGGCAAGACATACATCAAGTGTTCTCAAATCCTTAAAGACTCAATCCGATAAGATAACTTCAAAGGAAAAACACAATACATTACAAGAGAGTAGAGGGGGAGAAACATCATAAGATCAAACTATAATAGCAAAGCTCGCGATACATCAAGATCGTATCACCTCAAGAACACGAGAGAGAGAGAGAGAGAGAGAGAGATCAAACACATAGCTACTGGTACATACCCTCAGCCCCGAGGGTGAACTACTCCCTCCTCATCATGGAGAACGCCGGGATGATGAAGATGGCCACCAGTGAGGGATTCCCTCTCCGGCAGGGTGCCGGAACGGGCTCCCGAGAGGTTTTTGGTGGCTACAGAGGCTTGCGGTGGTGGAACTCCCGATCTATTGTTCGCTTCGAAGGTTTTAGGGTATATGGGAATATATAGGCGAGAGAAGTCGGTCGGGGGAGTCTCGAGGGACCCATGAGACAGGGGGGCGCCCAGTAGGTGGGGTGCCCCCACCCTCGTGGCCACCTCGAAGCTTCCTTGACTTCAACTCCAAGTCTCCTGGATCACGTTTGTTCCAAAAATCACGCTCCCGAAGGTTTCATTCCGTTTGGACTCCGTTTGATATTCCTTTTCTTCGAAATACTGAAATAGGCAAGAAAACAACAATATGGGCTGGGCCTCCGGTTAGTAGGTTAGTCCCAAAAATAATATAGAAGTGTATAATAAAGCCCATAAACATTCAAAACAGATAATAAAATAGCATGAATGTTTCATAAATTATAGATACGTTGGAGACGTATCAGCATCCCCAAGCTTAATTCCTGCTCGTCCTCGAGTAGGTAAATGATAAAAGAAAGAATTTATGAAGTGTGAATGCTAGCAGGTGCACAAGTTTGATCAATGGTAATTTCAATTACCTTTTCTAGCATGATTATATGTCATAACAGTAGTTCATCTCATAAAACTTCTCACGAACAAGTAACAAGTAATTCACATGTTAAAGCATAGACCAAATACTTTCTTGAAAACTAGCAAACTTCATTCTTAGTCATCAAACAATTACAATTCATCTTATTTTCAGGAAGGGTCTATGTCAGAGCTTTGATTTAGCAAACTCCACATACTCAACTATCATATAGTCTTCTACAATTGCTAACACTCACGCAATACTTATGGTTATGGAGTCTTAATCGAACACTGAGAAAGATAGGGGCTTATTTTCGCCTCCCAACGTATTCACCTTTGGGTGATGTCAACAATAATAGTTCATGCTAACTTACATCCAATTGGATATATATATCAGGATCTTTCCAACACGAGGTGCTTGCCAAAGGATAAAATGAAAAAGGGAAAGGTGAAGATCACCTTGACTCTTGCATAAAAGTAAAAGATAGGCCCTTCGTTGAGGGAAGCAGGGATTTGCAAAGGTGCTAGAGCTCGATTTTGAAATAGAGATAAATAATTTTGAGAGATATGATCTCATTGTCAACATATCAACCAAGAGTTCCCTATATCTTCCATACTACATACATTGTAGGTGGTTCCCAAACAGAATGGTAAAGTTTTTACTCCCCCTCCACCAACAATCACACTCCATGGCCATCCGAAACAACAAGCTATCGTCCATACCAACAACAGTCCTGGGGGAGTTTTGTTTTAATTATTTTTTATTTGATTTTGATCTTTTGATCATGGGACTCGGCATCCCGGTTACCAGCCATTTTTCTCGTGAATGATGAGCGGAGTCCACTCATCTTGAGAATAAAACCAACCTAGCATGGAAGATACTAACAGCCCTTAGTCGCTACATGAGCGATTCGGGCATACAAAACAGATTATTGTTTGAATGTTTAGAGTTTGGCACATGCAAATTTACTTGGAACGGTAGGTAAATACCGCATATAGGTAGGTATGATGGACACTCATGGCAAAAACCGGGCTTAAGGATATTTGGAAGCACGAGTAGTATCTCTACTTGGTGCAAGGAATTTTGGCTAGCATGAGGGGGAAAGGCAAGCTCAACATGTTTGAATGATCCATGACAATATATTTTAGCTGAGGTGTGAGAAAACATAACCCATTACGCCGTCTTCCTTGTCCAACATCAACTCTTTAGCATGTCATACTTAATGAGTGCTCACAATTATAAAAGATGTCTAGGATAGTATATTTATATGTGAAATCTCTCTTCCTTCAATATTCTTTCATGAATTGTTCAACTGACCAATACAATGCTTGCTAACCTTCAATAAATTTACTACCTCTACTTCTTAAATGTGAAGTCATTACTCCCCATGGGGTAAGCAAATGAGACATATATAATTTCAGATTTATGAAAATCAACTCATTCAACCATTTACTCATAGGATATAAGTGAAGCACACGAGTAAATGGCAAACTACTCCAACAAGATATAAGTGAAGATCAATGAGTAGCTAAATAATTATTTAACTATGTGAAGACTCTCTCTCATTTAAGAATTTCAGATCTTGGTATTGTATTCAAACATCAAGCAAAACAAAATTAATGATATTGCAAGGATAGCACAACTCATGTGAAGAAGCAAAAAACTTAGGTTCAACCGATACTAACCGATAATTGTTGAAGAAGAAAGGTGGGATGCCTACCGGGGCATCCCCAAGCTTGGATGCTTAAGACTTCTTGGAATATTATCTTGGGGTGCATTGGGTATCCCCAAGCTTGAACTTTTGTGTCTCCTTAATTCCTCTCATATCATGGTTTCTCTATTTCTCAAAAACTTCATCCACATAAAACTCAACAAGAACTCGTGAGATAGGTTAGTATAAACCAACGCAAAAGCCTTATCATTTTATACTGTAAAAAATCACTAAAATTATTATTCAACAATTCATAATAAATTTCTCTGCATATTTAATACTTCTATCCTCAAATAGAATCATTAAACAAGCAAACATATGCAAACAATGCAAACATAACAACAATCTGCCAAAACAGTATAGTCTGTAAAGAATGCAAGATTCATCATACTTCCCTAACTCCAAAAATTATGAGAAAAATACGAAGCTGTAGAATATTTATTAGATCTCAATATGCAAAAAATTTCAACATTATACCATTCTCTGAATTTTCTAGGGAATTTTTGCAACAGCGGTAAACTTTCTGTTTTCAAACAGCAACATGTATACTTGCAAAATAAGCATGGTAAAAGCTATCCTTGACATTTTTATTGAAAATAAATATGCAAAACATTATTCTAAATAACAGCAAGAAAATACTAACAAAATAAAATGACGCTCGAAGCAAAACACATATCATGTGGTGAATAAAAATATAGCTCCAAGTAAAGTTACCAATGAACGAAGACGAAAGAGGGGATGCCATCCGGGGCATCCCCAAGCTTAGGCTCTTGGTCGTCCTTGAATATTACGTTGGGGTGCCTTGGGCATCCCCAATCTTAGGCTCTTTCCACTCCTTATTCCATAGTCCGTCGAATCTTTACCCAAAACTTGAAAACTTCACAACACAAAAATCAACAGAAAACTCGTAAGCTCCGTTAGTATAAGAAAATAAAACCACCACTTAGGTACTGTAATGAACTCATTATAAATTCATATTGGTGTACTATCTACTGTATTCCAACTTCTCTATGGTTCATACCCTCCGATACTACTCATAGATTCATCAAAATAAGCAAACAACACATAGAAACAGTATCTTTTAAAAATAGAACAGTCTGTAGTAATCTGTATCAAATTTATACTTCTGGAACTCCAAAAATCCTACCAAATTAGGAAGTCCTAAGAAATTTGTGTACCAATCTAGAACAAAAAGAATAAGATCAGAAGCACCTTTCTGTGAATTATCAAAGCTAGTTTACTGAGTGCAAAATTTTCTGATTTTCAGCAGGATCAACACAACTATCACCGTAAGCTATCCTAAAGGTCTTACTTGGCACTTTATTGAAAAAAAAGCTATAAAACATGATTACTACAGTAGCATAATCATGTGAACACACAAAAACAGTAAGGATAAATATTGGGTTGTCTCCCAACAAGCGCTTTTCATTAATGCCTTTCTAGCTAGGCATGATGATGGCAATGATGCTCACATAAGAGATAAGAATTGAAACATAACGGGAGCATCATGAAGCATATGACTAGCACATTAAAGTCTAACCCACTTCCTATGCATAGGTATTTTGTAAGCAAACAACTTATGGGAACAATAATCAACTAGCATAGGAAGGTAAAACAAGCATAGCTTCAAGATTTTAAGCACATAAAGAGGAAACTTGATATTGTTGCAATTCCTACAAGCATAAATTCCTCCCTCATAATAATATTCAGTAGCATCATGAATGAATTCAACAATATAACCAGCACGTAAAGCATTCTTTTCATGATCTACAAGCATAGAAAATTTACTACTCTCCACATAAGCAGAATTCTTCTCATTCGAAATAGTGGGAGTATCATAACAGACTTGAATACTATAAATTGTTTCCACATTAAAAGAGTAATGTTCATAAAAAGGGTAATCATAATCATGACAAGTTTTATAAATATAATCATCACTACTTTTTATAGCATAAGTTTCATCACAATAATCATCATAAGTAGCAACTTCGTTCTCATCATAATCGATTGAAACCTCTTCCAAGATAGGGAATCGTCACTAAATAAAGTTGACACTCTTCCAAGTCCACTTTCATATTCATCACAATAAGATTCAACATCTTCCAAAATAGTGGGATCACTACTTCCTAAAGTTGACACTCTTCCAAACCCACTTTCACCAATATAATCATAAGTAAGAGGCATGCTATCATCATAACAACTTTGCATATCAAAACTTGGGATGCTAAAAATATCATCTTCATTAAACATAGCATCCCCAAGCTTGGGACAAACATTAATTGTAGCAAATATATTCTCAAATATTTCATCCTTATCAAACATAGCTTCCCCAAGCTTGGGCCTTTTCATATCATAAGCTTAATCACTCTCATCATTAATAGTATGGATAGCACCAATAGTATAGCAATTATCATCATCACAATAAGTAGTAGGAGCAACATCATTTGAGAGAGATACCTTTCTACCTTTGTTGCTCCTTATTTTATTTTTCTTCTTCACATTATGTGTGGGTTCAACCTTCTTCTTTGAGCTCCTTATTGATGAGATTGGTTGAATAGAAAGCTCCTCCACGTTACCTGATTCATCATAAGAAATAATAGGAGGAGATTGGGAAGTCTCTTCCCTTTCATTAGTATTCTCATCATCCTCTATTTGCTTTCTTTTATTTGTGTAATTGGCAATATAATGATTTTCAATGCAATTCACCGAACAATACAAATAAATCTCCTCTAGATCAATATCAAGGAATTCCTCAAGGTTAAATGCTGGAATAAGCTTAGTTACACATTTCAATTCTTCATAACCCAAAAGCAAACTAAGTTCAATAATATGCGCAAGGGAAATCAATTCATCACAATTTTTGGACACGATTCGATCATGAAACAATTTGCATCGGAGATTTAAATGACCACGTTCATTGCAAAGTTCACAAGTATGGTAAAGATATCTTAAATTTTCAGCACTAACATTAAGCCTTTCTTGCAACCATTTAGTTTCTAAATGCTTATGCCTCTTGCAATATCTATTTCCCTATTTGGTGTGTACTTGCAAACCCAATCTACTCCACAAAAATCGGCATGCTTATAAGAGACATTTTCATCATAACTAGTGCAATCATCATTAGTACTATGGATATTCAAGGAGTTCATACTAACAACATTGCAATCATGCTCATCATTCAAAGATTTGGTATCAAGCATTCTATAGACTTCTTCTTCTAGCACTTGAGCACAATTTTCCTTTTCATCATTCTCACGAAAGATATTAAAAAGATTAAGCGTAAGAGATAAACTCAAATCCATTTTTTTGTAGTTTTCTTTTATAAACTAAACTAGTGATAAAACAAGAAACAAAAAGATTCGATTGCAAGATCTAAAGATATACCTTCAAGCAATCACCTCCCCGGCAACGGCGCCAAAAAAGAGCTTGATGTCTACTACACAACCTTCTTCTTGTAGACGTTGTTAGGCCTCCAAGTGCAGAGGTTTGTAGGATAGTGGCAAATTTCCAAGTGGATGACCTCAGGTTTATCAATCCGTGGGAGGCGTAGGATGAAGATGGTCTCTCTCAAGCAACCCTGCAACCAAATAACAAAGAGTATGTTGTGTCCCCAACACACCCAACACAATGGCAAATTGTATAGGTGCACTAGTTTGGTGAAGAGATGGTGATACAAGTGCAGTATGGATGGTAGATATAGGTTTTTGTAATCTGAAAATATAAAAACAGCAAGGTAACTAATGATAAAAGTGAGCACAAACGGTGTTGCAATGGTAGGAAACAAGGCATAGGGTTCATACTTCCACTAGTGCAAGTTCTCTCAACAATAATAACATAATTGGATCATATAACTATCCCTCAACATGCAACAAAGAGTCACTCCAAAGCAACTAATAGCGGAGAACAAACAAAGACATTATGGTAGGGTACGAAACCACCTCAAAGATATCCATTCGGTTCTATCTATTCAAGAGTCCATAGTAGAATAACATGAAGCTATTCTTTCCGTTCAATCTATCATAGAGTTCATAATAGAATAACACCTTAAGACACAAATCAACCAAAACCCTAATGTCACCTAGATACTCCATTGTCACCTCAAGTATCCGTGGGCATAATTATACGATATGCATCACACAATCTCAGATTCATCTATTCAACCAGCACAAAGTACTTCAAAGAATGCCCCAAAGTTTCTACCGGAGAGTCAAGACGAAAACGTGTGCCAACCCCTATGCATAGGTTCATGGGCGAAACCCGCAAGTTGATCACCAAAATATACATCAAGTGCATCACGTGATATCCCATTGTCACCACAGATAAGTACGGCAAGACATACATCAAGTGTTCTCAAATCCTTAAAGACTCAATCTGATAAGATAACTTCAAAAGGAAAACTCAATCCATTAGAAGAGAGTAGAGGGGGAGAAACATCATAAGATCCAACTATAATAGCAAAGCTCGCGATACATCAAGATCGTATCACCTCAAGAACACGAGAGAGAGAGAGAGAGAGAGAGAGAGAGAAAGAGAGATCAAACATATAGCGACTGGTACATACCCTCTGCCCCGAGGGTGAACTACTCCCTCCTCGTCATGGAGAACGCCGGGATGATGAAGATGGCCACCGGTGAGGGATTCCCCCTCCGGCAGGGTGCTGAAACAGGCTCTTGAGAGGTTTTTGGTGGCTGCAGAGGCTTGCGGCGGTGGAACTCTCGATCTATTGTTCGCTTCGAAGGTTTTAGGGTATATGGGAATATATAGGCGAAAGAAGTCGGCCGGGGGAGTCTCGAGGGGCCCACAAGACAGGGGGGCGCGCCTAGTAGGGGGGCGCCCCAACCCTCGTGGCCACCTCGAAGCTTCCTTGACTTCAACTTCAAGTCTCCTGGATCACGTTCGTTCCAAAAATCATGCCCCCGAAGGTTTCATTCCGTTTGTACTCCGTTTGATATTCCTTTTCTTCGAAATACTGAAATAGGCAAGAAAACAACAATATGGGTTGGGCCTCCGGTTGATAGGTTAGTCCCAAAAATAATATAAAAGTGTATAATAAAGCCCATAAACATTCAAAAAAGATAATAAAATAGCATGAATGCTTCATAAATTATAGATTCGTTGGAGACGTATCACTTACCAGGGACACGGTATTTGTTTATGTATTCACACATGTATTTAAGTTTCCGATCAATACAATTTTAGCATGAATAATAAACCTTCATCGTGAATAAGGAAATATAAAATAACAACTTTATTATTTCCTATAGACCATATTTCCTTCACTCGAACCATCGATGACTGATCCCGTGACTGCCCACGAATAGCCCCTCGAACCGAAGACCGAAAGCACAACCTCTCTAAGCATGTAGCCTTCATGATCCGGCAACACTTCATCGTCTAGAGCTAACCATCGCCAGAGAATTGGAGGGAGGAGTGATGACCCACAAGTATAGGGTATCAATCATAGTCCTTTTGATAAGTAAGAGTGTCGAACCCAACGAGGAGCAGAAGGAAATGACAAGCGGTTTTCAGCAAAGTATTTTCTGTAAGCACTAAAATTATTGGTAACAGATAGTTTGATAGCAAGATAATTTGTAACGAGCAACAAGTAAAAATAGTAACTAAAGTGCAGCAAGGTAGCCCAATCCTTTTTTCTAGTAAAGGACAGGCCGGAACAGTCTCTTATAGCAAGTAAAGCGTTCTTGAGGACACACGGGAATTTCATCTAGTCACTTTCATCATGTTTGTTTGATTCGTGTTCATTACTTTGATAATTTGATATGTGGGTGGACCGGTGCTTGGGTGTTGTCCTTACTTGAACAAGCCTCCCACTTATGATTAACCCCTCTCGCGAGCATCTGCAACTACGAAAGAAGAATTAAGATAAATGTAACCATAGCATGAAATATATGGATCCAAATCAACCCCTTACGGAATAGCGCATAAAGTAGGGTTTAAGCTTCTGTCACTCTAGCAACCCATCATCTAATAACTACTCCATAATGCTTTCTCTTAGTCCCAAGGATGGTGAAGTGTCATGTAGTCGATGTTCACATGACACCACCAAAGGAAGCAACAACATACATATCATCAAAATATCGAACGTATACCAAATTCACACTATTACTTATGACAAGATTTCTCCCATGTACTCAAGAACAAAAGTAACTACTCACAAATCATATTCATGTTCAAGATCAGAGGGGTATTGAATAGCATCATAGATCTAAACATATAATCGTCCACCAAATAAACCACCTAGCATCAACTACAAGATGTAATCAACACTACTAGCAACCCACAGGTACCAATCTGAGGTTTTGAGACAAAGATTGTATACAAGAGATGAACTAGGGTTTGATATTAGATGGTGCTGACGAAGGTGTTGATGAAGATTGGTCCTGCCATGATGAGAGGGTTGTTGGTGATGACTATGGCTTCGATTTCCCCCTCCCGGAGGGAAGTGTCCCTGGCGGAATCGCTTCGCTAGAGAGCAAAAGTGCTCCTACCTAGGTTCCGCCTCGAGATGGTGGCGCTTCGTCCCACAAGTCCTCCTTATTTTTTCTAGGGCAAGTGGGATTATATACCAGAATATGGGCAACGGAGGTTGGCCAGGGGCCCCTGATACGTCTCCAATGTATCTATAATTTTTGATTGTTCCATGCTATTATATTATCTGTTTTGGATGTTTTATATGCATTAATATGCTATTTATATTATTTTTGGGACTAGCCTATTAACTTAGAGCCCAGTGCCAATTTCTAATTTTTTCTTGTTTTTAAGTTTCACAAAAAAGGAATACTAAACAGAGTCCAGACGGAATAAAACTTTATGATGCTTTTTCTTGGACTAGAAGACACCCAGGAGACTTGGAGTTCAAGTCAGAAGAGCCACGAGGCAGCGGCAAGGGTGGAGGGTGCGCCCCCTACATTGTGGGCCCCTTGGTGACCCCCTGACCTAGATCTTCCTCCTATATATTCAGATATATTACCACACCCTCAGAAGCATCCACGAAAACACTTTTCCACCGCCGCAACCTTCTTTTCCCGGGAGATCCCATCTTGGGGCCTTTTCCGGCATCCTGCCGGAGGGGGATTTGATCACGGAGGGCATCTACATCAACTCTATTGCCCTTCCGATGAAGCGTGAGTAGTCCACCTCGATCGGACATACGGGTCCATAGCTAGTAGCTAGATGGCTTCTTCTCTCTCTTTGATTCTCAAGACCATGTTCTCCCCGATGTTCTTGGAGATCTATCTGATGTAATCTTCTTTTGCGGTGTGTTTGCCGAGATCCGATGAATTGTGGATTTATGATCAGCTTATCTATGAATATTATTTGAATCTTCTCTGAATTCTTATATGCATGATTTGGTATCTTTGTATTTCTCTTCGAATTATCAGTTTGGTTTGGCCAACTAGATTGGTTTTGCTTGCAATGGGAGAGGTGCTTAGCTTTCGGTTCAATCTTGCGGTATCCTCACCCAATGACAAAGTAGGGGTAGCGAGACACGTATTGCATTGTTGCCATCAAGGATAAAAAGATGGGGTTTTCATCATATTGCTTGAGTTAATTCCTCAACATCATGTCATCTTACTTAATGTGTTACTCTGTTCTTATGAACTTAATACTCTAGATGCAGGCAGGAGTCGGTCGATGTGTGGAGTAATAGTAGTTTGTTTCGGTCTACTTGACACGTACGTGATGCCTATATTGCATAATCATTGCCTTGGATAACTTCATAACTTTGCGCTTTTCTATCAATTTCTCGACAGTAATTTGTTCACTCACCGTATTATTTGCCTTCATGAGAGAAGCCTCTAGTGAAACCTATGGCCCCAGGGTCTATTTTCCATCATATTAGTTTCCGATCTACTATTTTGCAATCTTCTATTTTCAGATCTATAAACCAAAAAAAACCAAAATATTTTATCTTTTGTGTAGTTTTATCTATGTCTATCAAATCTCACCTTTACAAGTGACCGTGAAGGGATTGACAACCCCTTTATCATGTTGGGTGCAAGTGTTTGATTGTTTGTGCGGGTATTAGTGATTTGTACGTTCTTCTCCTACTTGATTGATAGCTTGGTTCTTAACTGAGGGAAATACTTATTTCTTATGTGATGCATCACCCTTTCCTCTTCAAGGGAAAAACCAACGCAAGCTCAAGAAGTAGCAGCCCCACAAGCCACCAGGGCGTCCCCAGGGGGTGGGCGCATCTTGGTGCCTTGTGGGCACCTGGGTGGCCTCCTCTGGTATTTTTTCTCCAGTATTTTTTATTTATTCCAAAATAATTCTTCGTGAAATTTCAGATCATTTGGAGATGTGCAGAATAGGTATCTCTGACATTGCTTTTTCAGGTCCAGAATTCCAGCTGCCGGCAATCTCCCACTACATGTAAATCTTGCAAATTAAGAGATAAAAGGCATTAGAATTGCTCCATGAAGTATTATATTGATCAAAAACATCATAAATAACATTAGGAAAACATGATGCAAAATGGATGTATCAAAATATTTATCGGTAATATTTATCACTGATATTAAATTAAATTTAAAAGTGTTCTAAATATTTTTAGACCATTTTATATATAATTTAACATCCCTAGGAACATTTTCGACATATATATATTTATCGCTAATACCCGGTATTACCCGATACTCTCTGAAACTCTTCCGGTGACCCCGAAATGCTTCCAGGTCCTCTGGAACTATTCTGAATATTAATGAAACAATTCCAAAAATATGTCCTCATCACTCCCGTCCTAATAACACTCAGTAGATCGTGATTTCCTTAAGCTTGTGACCCCGTAGGTTCGGTAACTCATAGACATGAACCAAACCGTTCATTCAATGAGCGATAGCGGAACCCTGGACATCCATATCAATCCCTATGATCACACAAATGATATTCGAGTGAACTTTTGGTTATCATATGATGTTCCCTTTGCTTCATGATACTTTACAAAACTCGAGATGCATTGGTATTCTTGTTGGGAAACGTAGTAGAAAAACAAAGAAAATCGCACCTACGATCACCCAAGATCAATATGAAGATGCATAATGGGTGGGATCACGATCGTTACCGTCACCGAGTTGCAGCGGAAGAAGAACGTGTCGGTGTATATCATACTTGGATTCCCTCAAACCATAGATGAACAATCCCTCGTGCCGCCCACGAACAGTCCCTCGAACCGAAGACCGAAACCACGACCTCTCTACTTGGTTGCAAGCGTGCATCCTTGACGATCTGGCAGCGCTTCATCGTCCAGAGCTAATTGTCGTTGAAGAATTCGAGGGAGGAGATTAAAACCACACAAGGATTCTAATTTTGAGGAAAAGAGGATTAGCTAGCTCTAGTTAGTCAACTAGGACCGACTAGAACTAGAACTAGAAGAACTAGAGGAGGCTCAAAAACTTGTATATACAAAAGAGCAAAATCCCCTAGTATATATATGTTGGAGGGAGAGGGAGGGCTGCCACCAACGGATAGGATTACCCCTTGGTGTGCCGTCCTAGGGGAGGAGGAGTTTGACCCCTTCCCTTCCCCTGAGGAAGGAGGCACTTTCCCACTTAGGCCTTTTTAGCCCAAGTTGCTTTCCACATCTTAGCCTTTTTAGGCATGTTAATATTTAAATTAAATATAAAATGTTATAAATATCTCTAGACTATTATATATATTTTTTAACATCTTCAAAAACTTTTCCACCTATATATAATTTATCGGTAATACTCGGTATTACCAGGAACAATATGAAGATGCATATAGGGTTTGGATCAACGATCGTTATCGACACCGGAGTGCAGCGAATGTAGACGAGTCGGTGTAGATCGTACTTGGAGTCCCTCGGACCGTTGATGATGATCCCACGAACCGCCCTCGAACGGAAGATCAAAAGCATGACCTCTCCACTTGGTTGCAAGCGTACACACTTCACGATCCGGCAGCGCTTCGCCTTCCAGAGCTAATCATCGCCATAGAATTACAGGGATGATATTAGAACCACATTGGGATTCTAATTATGAGGATTAGAGGAATTAGGACCAACTACAACTAGAACTAGGTGAACTAGAGGAGACTCCAAAACTAGTGTCATCAAAAGTGCCTAGATCCTCTAGTATATATAGGTTTGAGGGGAGGAGGGCTTGCCAAGAGAAGGGAAAGGCTCCCCTCCCCTTCCGCGGGCCAAGGACGGAAGGAGGAGTCCTTCCTCCTTCCCAATTTGGCTTCCCACTATGGAAAAGGGGGTGCCCCCCTACATGAGCCAAGGTGGCCCAATTCCCTTTCCACCACTAGGCCTTTTAAGGCACGTCCATATTAAATTAAATATAAAAGCCTCCTAACAATTACTAGAGCCTTTTATCATTAATTTAACATCACAGAGAACAGTTCCCACCTATATATTATTTATCAGTAATACCCGGTATTGCCCGATAAACTCCGAAACCCTTTCAGTGACCCCGAAATGTTTTGGGTTCCTGAAACTATTCTGACTATTAATGAAACAATTCCACAAATAAATCCTTGATACCCTCGCCCTACTAACACTCAGTAAATCATTATTACCTTAAGCTTGTGAACCTGTAGGTTCAGTAAATCGTAGACATGAACGAAACCCCTTCGTTCAATGACTGATAGCGGAACCGTGGACGTCCATATCAATCACTATGATTACACGAATGACATTCGAGTAAACCTTTGGCTATCATGTGATGTTCCCTTTGCTTCACGACACTTTACAAAACCCGAGATGATCAGTATCCTCCTGAGTCATGCTCATGCTCACTATACCATTCTTCTCATTTTCGGTTTTGTTCTTCGTTCTCGTTGCAGTGTTCCATAATCCCCGTGACATAGTCACATGTGTCTAGCTAGATGATGATGGATGTCGTCGCATAGAGAGGCCCCTAAGAATATCTCTCCATAGTTGGAGGAGCAAATTCCAATCTCGAGCTATCTAGTCCCTTGTCAACCTTTCCAGTGAACATGTAAGTTGTCGTTATGATCACCTTGTTACAGATGTCGTTTGAGCATCCCTAAAGTCCACTGTACGGTAGGAAGTGTCTATGATACTCTCGTGGTCTAAGGAACTAAAAACACATTTTAACACTCCATGTTATAACAATTGATTTCAGACAATATTATCTCAAAGTATAACAAACAAGTTTGGATCGATTCAATATGATCGTTCTTCTAACATCATACTCTCAATGTTGTTTTAGGACTATTGTTACACTTAATGAAATGCCAAGATCCGAAAAACATGATCACCAACAACACGTGAGCCAGTCTTAGAAGCAATACTAGGGACCTATTCATTACCGTTTATCATTCCACATGTGCATATGAGTTTTCCCCTGAATCGCATATTCCAGGATCATAGCAGTTATAGCATTAAATATAAACTCTTAATTATGAACATGGAAATATAACGATACAATATTATTACCTCCAGGGCTTATTTCCAACACTAAACCCTTTATACTTGTGAACTTTGGCGATCGCAAGCCACTTTGCCTTCACCTCATGGTCAGTCAGCTCTCATTACCATACGAGTCCCTCCTATTCATCTTTATGGAGATCAAGGCGGCTAAGCAGGTCCTCGGCAAGCTCAAGAGCCGCCCTACTCCCTCTAGCCCTCCTTCCGTCGCCATGCGCACGCTCGGTGAACTGGGAGCATGAACACCAATCTAGGTTGACCCTTCGCTTATTAGGTAAACCAGAACGCAAGGGATGGGACGATATAACTCTCCGGAGCTATGACACCGGAGGAGACCTAACCCTAGTTTTTTCGAACATCGAGCCCCTTGAGGACGCGCTTGTAGGAGATATGCCCTAGAGGCAATAATAAATGCTATTATGTATCTCCATGTTCATAATTATGTTTATGTTCCATGTTATAACTGATGTGGTTCCCGAGCCCGTATATCCAAAAAGGCTCTAGGGAAAACCCATGTGCACGTGTGGAATAATAAACGGTGAAATGTATTCCTAGTCATGCCTCTAAGACTAGCTCAAGTGTTGCATGATGATTATGTTTTCCCAGTCATGGGCATGTCTATGCCAGCAACTTTGAGGGCACAATGTTAAGAGAACATTTGTGTTGAATCAACCTGGTTTGATGTTATGCTCTGAGATTAGTTTGTCATAAGTTAATGGTATATAACATAGAGATGGTTGACGTTTGCATGATTCCTTAGACCATGAGAGTATCGAGTTTCTTCATGCTTGCTTCATGAACTTTGGGGTTTGTTAAATGTCATCCGTAAATGGGTGGCTATTACGGCGGCTTACAGGTTCATGGAAAAGTATGTCAAGTAACTTAATAGCTCAAGATTGGAATTTGCTCCTCCGACGATGGAGAGATATCTCTGGGCCCTCTCGGTGTTACAGTATCCATCATCGCCTGGCCAGACACTGTGATTTGATCATGGGGATGTCGGAACACGGTAACGAGAAAAGAGAACAATACCAGTAATGAGGTAACTGGCATAGTGGACAAGTTGTTGATCCACGGGAATGCCAACATGTCTCACCTCGGGTATTTGTAACATATAGCGAAGCAACATGAATAGCACACGGTAACTAGAGGTTCAATCGAATATTCATTCGTGTGGGTATAGGGGTCAATATGGGTGTCCACGGCTCTGATGTTGATCATTGACCGAAAAGGGTTCCGGTCATGTCTATACTTAACCAAACCTATAGGGTCACACGCTTAAGGGTCATCTATCTGCTGAATACTAGACAAGGAGTCTGAGAGAAAATCACCGAAAAAGTTTCGGATAGCGGAAAAAGTTCCGCAGAGAGAGGTCATCGGATGAGTTTCGGTGAAACTGAAAAGTTGTTTCAGGGGATACCATTAAGTCAAATTGATGTCGGCACATGCCTGATAATTATTGGAGGGTGCCAGAATCATTCCGGAAACTTTCTAGAATTTCCCGGGATAATAACCGGATATGCTCCGGAGCTGCCGGAACCGCTTTAGATGCTTTTCGCAGATGAAAATCACTAATCCGGAATTGTTTCGGAACACCTTGAAAATCATTTTGGTGGGTACTGGAAATGTTCTAAGCCCACATAAATATTTTCAGTTCAAATGGACGCTAAAAAATGTCGTCGTGAATAGTGAAAGTGCTTTTTGGGATATTTATGGAAAACCACCTTTTGGGATATTTTCCAAAAGGCTTCTAGAAGGGCTTGGGGGCCAAGGAAGCCCCCCATGAGGGGTCCCCCAAGGAGTGGCCATCCAAGGGTGGAGCTCCTCCATGGAGCTCCACATGGCACCCTCTTTCCCTTTTATACCCTTTGTGTGTGACATAAAGTGGGGGCACTTTTGGTATTTCTGAATACCCATCCTACCCCTTGGTTTCCCTATAAATAGGAGGTGAGGGGGCTTCCCAAACCTCATCCCTTGCTCTCATACAACTTCCATGCAATGATCTGGATTCTCTTTCCCTCCCCGCGAAATAGTTTCGAAGAGCCGAAAGGCTGTCTGGGTTCCAGTGGGAACTAGTTCTAGACGGCGAAGCCTTGCTAGATAGATGACATGATATGTGTGTAACTCTGAGAGATCGTAGTTTCAGTCTTAGTTCGAGAGTGCCTCCCGAAGGGCTATCCGTGTGACCGTCTGAGATTCTGAGGTCCTCCCAAAGGGTTGTCCGAGGATCCGTCCGGAGGGACTATCTGAGGGCTGTCCCGAGGCCTCCCGAAGGGCTGCCTGGAGATCCGTCTGAGGAACACATGAGGGAGTACATCCTCGCGGTCGGGAGGTTGTAAATCCTCTGCACAACCAATCGTCATCGACTCTACTTCCACTGCGCTACAAGTCGGTAACGAAAAGATCAAACCTTGTATGCAGTCTCCATAGTGGTCCTGGGCTGCTGCATAGGTCAGAATTTTTTTGTTTTCTGCTGTGTTCCCCAACAGTGGCATCAAGAGCCGTGCTATGCGTAGATGCAGGTTGTGATCTAGAATACATAGAGATGTATGGGTGTTGCACAATATAATTTGTAGTAGATGAGTTCTATTACTGAAATTTATTTGTGCGGGTAGCAGATGAAATCTGTTACCCGATGTTCCTCTTGCTTCCCTTGAATTTGCATAATCCTGATCTTGACAGCATGGTGGAATCTCACAAAGTTTTGGCAATCCACGATCCTTTCATGCTGCTCCTGAGTATGCTGATTGACAGATCGACAAAGTGCTAACAGTTCTTTGGGTTCCACCATAGTTAAAGAAAGATGGATGTTTCGCAGACAAAAGGGCAATGCAGATATGATCTGCATGGGGGTCATGCGTATGACTAAGTTTAGTATGGGGCTCGAGATTTTATTATCTCGTGTTTCATACACCCTGCAAAGTTAATCTAGCGACTTGAATAAATCATACTTGATAATGGACGTTAGTAGCTTCGGTTTGTTTCGAAACCTTAGAAGCCATGAAAAACAAGTTTTTGCATGTACTCATTAGAGGCGTCTAACTTGGTTTTGCAGGATGGTTTGCATGTGATGTGGTATAGCAGTGCTCATAATAATTTAATTATGTATGAGATGACTATATATTGTAAAATTAACATGACCTGCGTGTCATGATTCGGCATGATGGCTGGAGCCATATGATTGTCACTTTAAATGACCTGCGTGTCAACCTTAAGTAATGCACTTATTTTATTAGCTATAGAGATAGCAATATTATCTGGTGCATTGACAAGGTGGTGGCAATATTCGCGAAGGTGAACACCGACGCAAATGCCGAAGACGAAGAAATGAAAGACTTCTCCGTCAGAAAGGGCTATACCATATCATGCTATTATGAATTGCCTGAGATTCTTATCCCTTATGATGCATCCTTCTTGATTGTGCCATAGTCACTTTTTATTAGGGTGATCTCTCACAAAAATATCAAAGTAGTTAGTGTTCTCCCAAGTGTAGCAGCGTCACGGCACCTACCTTTTCGGGGTGTGCCGTGTCACACGGGTACGAACGATTAGACAAGTGTGAGGCGGGTGAGTTGAGACCTCATAGCGAGATCACTTGGTTGTCTTGACGTTCAGGCATGACCGTCATGAGCTCGGAACACGCCCATCAAAAGATGAACAAGAGTCGCATAGAGATGTGATTTGCAAGTTGGCCTACCGGTTGAGATTTTCATCATCAGTGGTGTTACACCAATTGCAAACAATTGATATGCGGATCTTGAATCACTCACAATCAATTATGAGAGATATTGATTTGAGTGGGAGCGCACTGTTGGATTAACATGTTTAATTCTTATTGCAATTAATTATGAACACCGTCTAAGTGTTACTTGCAAAATAGTTGTAGAATAATGGCTCGCGTTTCCACCTTACATGTTAAAGTTGAATAGCTCTTAAATATCTGGTTAAAACTTTATGATTGGTAATGTAATGTGAGGATTGTCCTCAAGAGTGCCGATAAGGACTTTGTCCTATCGCATGCTTTCGGTATCTTCCCGCAAATGTTATGGATGATGTGACTCTCGTCCTTCGATCCAAAAGCTAGAATTCCGTTACACTCAAGTGCAAAATGTTTGCTTCCATGAGACCCGAACTTTGAAGGTTTGGGATAGTTATGTGATATTCATGGAACTGAAAATGGTTTTTAGATGCAAACAAAGCAATGTTTGTTTGCAAAGAATTAGTAAAGTGTTTACTGGGCATTTGACTGTTAGGAGAGGGATCCAGAAGAACGCCTGTCATGTGATGATGGTGAATAAAACAACCATTTAAAGAGAAAGGGAATGTCCAAAGGGTGTTAGTGAGACTTTCATTAGGATGTCCAGGGCTAAACGCCACTCTTAAAGTTGGGTGCTTCTTCTATGAGTAGGAGAAGTACTGAAAGTTAAACTGTTAGAAGTATAAAGGCAAAAGGAAAGAAGACTGGAATATCCAGCTCATGTATGAATGTCATATAAGTTATTGATGTATGGAAGGCAGGTCAAAGAAATAGTTCTTGGGAATTATGATTAAAACATGTTAATCATTGATTCTTTGGTATTGTGATTTGATCACGGGAATACCCGCTCAATTGCATTCAATTGCGACTCGATGCAAGAACTACCATGGCCTAAAGGACTTGCCAGAAATGAGGTTTTAATACGTGTTGGGAACATAGTAAAAGTTACTATACCTTCCATCGGTGTATTACCTATGTATTTTCTTTCATAATTCATTTTAGAGTTTTACACTCTAGCCCTTTGCATAAGGTATCTTGCAAGAAGGTTGTTCATAAGAGAACTTTTGATGTTCGGTGTTATGAATAACATAAGGGTCGTACTTTCGTTAGGAATGAGATGTATGTTGTGAATAATGGTATTAATACAATACCTCTATATTTACTTTCATAATTCACTTTAGAGTTTTACACTCTAGCCCCTTGCATAAAGTTTTGCAACAAAGTTTTTCATAAAAGAGAAATTGTTGTTCAGTATTATGAATAACATGAAGGGCCATGCTTCCATACAAGATGGGATGTATGTTATGAATATTGATGGTAATATGATGCATCCATAACACTGACGCTAAATGTCGCACGACTAAAAGAATACCACACAAGTGTGGCACTAGATTTGGTCACATTGGAGAAACCCGCATGGAAAAATTCCATTATGATGGATTTTGAAGTCATTTGATTTTGAATCATCTGACACTTGAAACTTTCCTCCGAAAAGTGAAGTGACTGAAATACCGTTCACGGGCCATAAGGAACAACCAACAAACTTATTGGTGATCATACATTTTGATGTGTGTAGTTCAATAAATTTTGTTGCAAGTAGTGGATTTATCTATCTTCAGAAATTACTCAAGTAGATATATGGATATTTGGTTGATGAGACATAAGTCTAGATCTTTTGAAATCATTCGAAAGGTTTTCAAAAATGAAGTAGAAGTTATTGTAACAACAAAATTATGTTCAGAAAGGAATATTTGAGTTACAAGTTTAGCGAATGTCTGATGAGTTGTGAAAAGAATTTCATAACTTACACCTCCCGGAACACCACTATGAGTGGAATGTCTGTGAAGATGTAATCAAACCATTTATGACATGGTAAGATCAAAGATGACATAAGTAAATTTGCCATTATCACTTTTAAAGAGTAATGCTTTAGAGATTGCGGCTTTTACACTGAAAAGAGCTCCATAGGGTCTGTTGAAATGACGGCATGGTATGGTACGCCCAACCATGTTATATCTTTTCTTAACATTTGGAATATGGGGCTTGTGTAAAAGGTTACAAACCTATTCCAAATCAGACAAGTGCTACTTTTTAGGTTATCCAAATTATTGGGTATTCCCCCACCACTATACCAAGGCAAAAAGTTCTGCCACAAAGAACGGTGTGATTTTGAAGAAAATTGTTATTTCAAAAAGGTGAGTGGGAGGACAGTGCAACTCGACGAGATAATAGTATCTTCGTCATCAGATCAAAGGAAAGGAACCTTGGAAGTAATTCCAGAGTTTCCTACTATGACGGATACGGAAGTCTCTACAATAAAATGTATGGACTTAGGTCGAACTTGCAGCTGAACCATGTAGGCAAGGCTCGTGCAAACCTCTCAGGTGCGCAAACAAGATATTGTTGTTAGACAACAGTATACCTACGACACAAAGAAGCATTGATGGGCCCTGACTCTGGAATTGGCTAAATGCCAATATAATCCGAGATGGTTTCCATAAATGATTCAAGACTTAAATCTTGATAAACCCTCTGAAAGACTTAGAGTCTAACGGGTTGTAATTGGACTATAAACTGGTACGGATAAAAAAAATTATCCATTAAGCTCGACTTGTTGCCATAACAAGTTCAAGGAGTTAACTACAATGAGATTTTCTCACCGTAGCAATGCTTAAAGTCGGTTCGGGTTAAACTAGCAATTAATACTTATTTCACACATGAGATATGAAACATGGATGACAAAAGAATTTCCATGAAATGGAAATACAACCTAGGGCTTGTACGTGATACAATCCAAAGTAATTTGTCGGTCCAGAGGAGGCTAGTTAGTATGCTAGCTTCAGAGTTCCAGCAATGGACAGAAGAGAGCAATATGGAGTTGTAATCTTCGTTTTTGATGGAATGGTCAAAGGAGTTTGACTTCATCAATGGGTAACAAAGATGCTTATGATTTCAAGAAAGTAAGTGGGAGCATAATAATATTTCAGAAAACCTTGTGTGTTTGACACATTGTTAAATGGAAATAATATTCTTGACACGAATTGGGACTTCATTTGAAAATAATTTTTCGATGAAGTGCTTGGGCTAAATAGCCTTGATATTAGGCATAATGATCTATGGAGATAGATTTACCTAATGGGGCTGAGCCAAAATACATATTGACAAGATGCTATAATCGTTAAGCACTAAGAACGGCAGGGAGTGATTCTTGCCGAAATCACATGAAAGAGTTTTTGCAAGAATCGGTGTCCCAAAACACTGCTGAGCAAAATACATGATGGAGATTCCACACACTCCTGTGTTTGGATTAATCATGTATTCCATGGTATGTAAAACAACCAGATATGTCCAATATTCACAAGGTGTTGCGAGTATAGATACCAAAGTGATCAAAAGTACTGATCATGGGACAACAGTGAAAATGGGTCATTGAGTACTAAAGTAGCACTGATGACATGTTTTCTCACAAGTGGACATCATGAAGAGTTCATTGTAAAAGGTTACGTCAATACAGTCTTCATCATTTCTCCATGCGATTTTCGATTTAAATTGAGGGTTTTGTGTAACACACAATATGGTGGCATAGTTAGTTGGAAATTGTTCCAAACAAGTTACTGTGGCGAATTCTATAACAGATGCGAAGTATGTTGCCGCTTTAGAAGCGACAAACAAGATGTTGAATCATATAGTTTATTCATGAACTTAAGTATGGTTCCAAGAAGGCTTTGGTCAATGGGACACTATTGCAGATAGTTGCCCCATAGCTCAGTCTGAGGAATCAGGTTTCGACCAATGATTCACATATATACAAAGCCAAGTCCACACAAAATATGAATTTTGTGAAAGCGTGAAAATGTAAGGATATGCAGAGATACACACAGAGCTGAAGTTGCCAGTTCCATTGGACATCAGGCTATACCACAAGCGAAGCATATTTACACTAGTGTGCCACAGGTGTGAAGTGCATTAGCATTAAACTAGATTATTGACTCTAGTGCAAGTGGGAGTCTGTAGGAGATATGCCCTAGAGGCAATAATAAATGCTATTATTTATCTCCATGTTCATAATTATGTTTATGTTCCATGCTATAACTGATGTGGTTCCCGAGCCTGTATATCCATAAAGGCTCTAGGGAAAACCCATATGCATGTGTGGAATAATAAACAGTAAAATGTATTCCTAGTCATGCCTCTAAGACTAGCTCAAGTGTTGCATGATGATTATGTTTGTCCAATCATGGGCATGTCTATGCCAGCAACTTTGAGGGCACACTGTTAAGAGAACATTTGTGTTGAATCGACCAAGTTTGATGTTATTCTATGAGATTCATTTGTCACAAGTTAATGGTATACAACACAGAGATGGTTAACGTTTGCATGATTCCTTAGACCATGAGAGTATCGAGTTTCTTCATGCTTGCTTCATAAACTTTGGGGTTTGTTAAACGTCATCCGTAAATGGCTGGCTATTACGGCGGCTTACAGGTTCATGGAAAAGTATGTCAAGTAACTTAATAGCTCAAGATTGGCATTTGCTCCTCCAACGATGGAGAGATATATCTGGGCCCTCTCGGTGTTACGGTATCCGTCATCGTCTGGCTAGACACTTTGTGATTTGATCACGGGGATGCCGGAACATGGTAACGAGAAAAGAGAACAATACCGGTAATGAGGTAACTGGCATAGTGGACAAGTTGTTGATCCACGGGAATGCCAACATGTCTCACCTCGGGTATTTGTAACATATCGTGAGGCAACAGGAATAGCACACGGCAACTGGAGGTTCACTCAAATATTCATTCGTGTGGGTATAGGGGTCAATATGGGTGTCCACGGCTCCAATGTTGATCATTGATCGGAAAGGGTTCCGGTCATGTCTATACTTCACCAAACCTATAGGGTCACACACTTAAGGGTCATCTATCTGCCGAATACTAGACAAGGAGTCTGAGAGAAAATCACCGAAAAAGTTTCGGACACCAGAAAAGTTTCGGACACCAAAAAAAGTTCCGCGGAGAGAGGTCATCGGATGAGTTTCGGTGAAACTGAAAAGTTGTTTCAGGCGATACCATTAAGTTAAATTGGTTTCGGCACATGCCTGGTAATTCTTGGAAGGGTGTCAGAATCATTCTGGAATTTTCCGGGATAATAACCGGATATGCTCCAGAGCTGCCGGAACCACTTCAGATGCTTTTCACAGATGAAAATCACTAATCCGGAATTGTTTCGGAACGCATTGAAAATCATTTTGGTGGGTACTGGAACTATTCTAAGCCCACATAAATATTTTCAGTTCGCACGGACGCTGAAAAATGTCGTCGTGAATAGTGAAAGTGTTTTTTGGGATATTTATGGAAAACCACCTTTTGGGATATTTTAGAAAAGGCTTCTAGAAGGGCTTGGGGGCCAAGGAAGCCCCTCATGGGGGCCCCCATGGAGTGTCCGGCCAAGGGTGGGGCTCCTCCATGGAGCTCCACATGGCACCCTCTTTCCCTTTTATACCCTTTGTGTGTGACATAAAGTGGGTGGCACTTTTGGTATTTCTGAATACCCATCCTACCCCTTGGTTTCCCTATAAATAGGAGGTGAGGGGGCTGCCCAAACCTCATCCTTCCTCTCATACAAGTGCCATGCAATGATCTGGCTTCTCTCTCCCTCCCCACGAAATAGTTTCGTAGAGCCGAAAGGTTGTCTGGTTCCAGTGGGAACTAGTTCTGGACGGCGAAGCCCTACTGGATAGATGACACCGTATGTGTGCAACTCTGTAGAGAGATCATAGTTTCCATCTTAGTTCGAGAGTGCCTCCCGAAGGGCTGTCCAAGGATCCGTCCGGAGGGACTATCCGAGGGCTGTCCTAAGGCCTCCCGAAGGGCTGCCCGGGGAGCCGTTTGAGGAGCAGATGAGGGAGTACATCCTCGCGGTTGGGAGGTTGTAAATCCTAGCTGCGGGGATCTGCACAACCGATTGTCATCGACTCTACTTCCACTGCGCTACGAGTCGGTAACGAAAAGATCAAACCTTGTATGCAGTCTCCATAGTGGTCCTGGGCTGGTGTGTAGGTCGGAATTTTTTTGTTTTCTGTTGCGTTCCCCAACAGCGCTCGTACGACCCGCTCATGTGTATATTAACTCTTTAGTCAATATATAAGTATAACTAAAGCATCACAACTTTATGCGGTTGAAAAAACCGTGCATGTGTGTGCCTCTAAAGTGACTAACGATTTGTTGTTGTTTCACTGGACTGGACTGGAGTACCATCTGTTCTATCGAGCGACCAGTTCCATGCCGTGCAATCAGTGATTGCCCGATTGACCAAGGGTATATGGGCCGATGATTCGGCCGTGTTGTGTGCATTGGGCCAGAACATGTTTAATTAGACTCAATTTAGTGATCGTGCGGGGTTCTTTAGAGAGAAAATCATGCGGGGTATCATCACTTTGATCAATAAATGAGATACCATCACCAACTTGTTGAATTTCAAGCGTCAATGTGTCATAAAAATTTACCAAAGCAAATTGATATTGGACACAAGTTTTTTTGAACCGGGCATAACCACTTTCCATTACTGCGACATAACGGAAATACACCAGTCCAGAGAAAGAGGTAGGAGATGGGAGAGCGGGTTCAAGCATCATCGGGAAACCCACTATGAGAACTCGCCATTGAGATTATCAACGGCAGGGCGAAAACCCGACGGAACCATAAATCAGTCACATCAACCAAACCGCTCACATAGGAGCATCAAAAGACAAATCACATGCAGGGGAGAGCAGAGACTAAGGAACTATTAGAAAGTAGCCCCAGGCGCCTAAACAGCGAAGATCATCACCCAAAACGAAGACGTTCCCATTTCTTTATATCCTCGGTGCGCCGTTCTGTCCTAATTCACAGCACAGATTCTCATCATCATCGACGCGTTCTCGTTCAGCATCTCAGCCTCGTCACTCAGACTTGCAGCGTCTTCCTACTTCAACAAACCTTCCCAATAGCATAGTATAGCACAAGAAGAAAAAATACATTCAAAAGGGGTTTTGAGCTGTTTAAATTCAAACGTAGCTCTATTGTGACATGTCCATATTGCCCATGACACAGCCGCAATCCCAATTGTGTAAAACGTTTCTCCTCCAGGGAAGAAAGTGAAACACCACACATAAGCTTGCCAAATATTATCAGGACATAATTCAGTGCCAAACATGCACGCAACCGTTCTCCAAGTCACCCTAGCAACCGGCATGTGAAAAAGAAATGTTGCGAAGTTTCTCGTTCCCCACAAAACGGGCACCTAGGATTTTCTTTCCATCCCCGATGTTTCATCACACCTCTAGTCAGGATATCCTGGAACAATTGCCATAAAAAGATTTGAATCTTCAAGGGATTTCTGGCCTTCCAAATCCATCTATAATCACACCCCCACAATGTTTTTCTCCAAAAGAGAATAAACAGATCTAGTTATGAAAGATGCCTTAGCACCCAAAGCCCATTTAATAACATCCTTACCCCAGAAACACATGCCTACTGAACCATGTTAACCACAGCCAACCATTGTTCGCTGAATTCGGAACTTAATCTCCTTCTAAAGAAGGATGGAGGATCAACATCCAAACATTTATCAACGATACGATCAGGATAATTGCAAATGGAAAACATATGATGGAATTGCTCAGGTAGAGGGGCTTGATCCCCAATAGGGTCAATCCATAATCTAGCAATGTCACTAGATTGAATTACCACCCGTCTCCCTGCCATATAAAAGTTCTTCACCTTCATAATGGCTTCCAGCAAGGTGAATCATTGATTCTCCCCTTAATAGAGGCTACCGTCGTCCTGCCAAAGTATTTTGATTCTCCCCTTAATGGAACAAGTTTTCATTCTTATCAAGGAAATTGAATATGAGATCCTTACTTAATTGAAATGATAGACTACACATATCAATAAGACATTTCTTCTTTTGGGAGCCCATTCTCAAGGAACTCGAGAGTGCGAATTTCTAAATGGAGACATGTTAGGGAAGGGAGTTTATAATCACTAAAATCAATTCTCCTTGGAAACAATTTTTTTCTATAATACACACGAGTGCGTGTATCATGCATTAATAGGGAGGAAAAAAGGCAAAGAGAACCCATCCACCAAGTTTACAAGGTTTTACAATGCGGTAAATGCACCCACAAACATCTAGGGAAACTATGCTATCTACTACTAACATTAACCTGCCTGGCCACTGCCGCAAAGAATCCATCATATTTGCCTCTAATGAGTCTGGTCATCTTCGATGCTCTTCCTTCCACCTCGATTTGCCGTACCACCACAATTGCCGATGGATTAGCCCCATCAAAGACCACGACATTTCTATGCTTTCATAGTATCCACAAGCCAAGTGCTAGATTAGTTCTCACACCTTTGGCGTCCATGTCGCGATCCTAGCATGCATTGCACCATTCAACAATGGAACTGGTAGTAGTGGATATCCACATTGGATGATCAAGGGTGGTCATAATCGTTGTCCAAAATGTCCTCGCCAGGACGCGGAAGAGGAGGATTGTTGGGGAACATAGCATAAATTCAAAATTTTCCTACGAATCACCAAGATCTATCTATGGAGAAACCAGCAACGAGGGGAAGGAGAGTGCATCTACATACCCTTGTAGATTGCTAAGCGGAAGCGTTCAAGAGAACGGGGTTGAAGGAGTCGTACTCGTCGTGATCCAAATCACCGGAGATCCTAGTGCCGAACGGACGGCACCTCCGCGTTCAACACACGTACAGCCCGGTGACGTCTCCCACGCCTTGATCCAGCAAGGAGAGAGGGAGAGGTTGAGGAAGACTCCGTCCAGCAGCAGCACAACGACGTGGTGGTGGTGGAGGAGTGTGGCAATCCTGCAGGGCTTCGCCAAGCACCACGGGAGAGGAGGAGTAAGAGAGGTAGGGCTGCGCCAATAGAGAGAGAAACTCCTCTGTTGGCAGCCCTCAAGACCTCAACTATATATAGGGGAGAGGGAGGGGGTGCCCCCCTCTAGGGTTTCCACCCCAAGGGGTGCGGCAGCCCCAATCCCATCTAAGGGTGGCGGCCAAGGGGGGGAGAGGGGAAACTTGCCCCCCAAGTTAGGTGGAAGCACCCCCTCCCCAAACCCTAGGCGCCTTGGGCCCTTGTGGGGGGGCGCACCGGCCCACCTGGGGCTGGTCCCCTCCCACACTTGGCCCATGCAGCCCTCTGGGGCCGGTGGCCCCACTTGGTGGACCCCCGGGACCCTCCCGGTGGTCCCGGTACGTTACCGATAAAACCCGAAACTTTTCCGGTGACCAAAACAGGACTTCCCATATATAAATCTTTACCTCCGGACCATTCCGGAACCCCTCGTGATGTCCGGGATCTCATCCGGGACTCCGAACAACATTCGGTAACCACATACAAACTTCCTTTATAACCCTAGCGTCATCGAACCTTAAGTGTGTAGACCCTACGGGTTCGGGAATCATGCAGACATGACCGAGACGTTCTTCGGTCAATAACCAACAGCGGGATCTGGATACCCATGTTGGCTCCCACATGTTCCACGATGATCTCATCGGATGAACCACGATGTCAAGGACTCAATCGATCCCGTATACAATTCCCTTTGTCTAACGGTATTGTACTTGCCCGAGATTCGATCGTCGGTATACCGATACCTTACTTGTTCCGTAACACATCATCTCGTGATCAACCCCTTAGTCACATTGTGCACATTATGATGATGTCCTACCGAGTGGGCCCAGAGATACCTCTCCGTTTACACGGAGTGACAAATCTCAGTCTCGATTCGTGCCAACCCAACAGACACTTTCGGAGATACCTGTAGTGCACCTTTATAGCCACCCAGTTACGTTGTGACGTTTGGTACACCCAAAGCATTCCTACGGTATCCGGGAGTTGCACAATATCATGGTCTAAGGAAATGATACTTGACATTAGAAAAGCTTTAGCATACGAACTACGATCTTTGTGCTAGGCTTAGGATTGGGTCTTGTCCATCACATCATTCCCTAATGACGTGATCCCGTTATCAACGACATCCAATGTCCATGGTCAGGAAACCGTAACCATCTATTGATCAACGAGCTAGTCAACTAGAGGCTTACTAGGGACATGGTGTTGTCTATGTACCCACACATGTATCTGAGTTTCCTATCAATACAATTATAGCATGGATAATAAACTATTATCATGAACAAGCAAATATAATAATAATTAATTTATTATTGCCTCTAGGGCATATTTCCAACAGTCTCCCACTTGCACTAGAGTCAATAATCTAGTTCACATCATCATGTGATTAACACTAATAGGTCACATCGCCATGTGACCAACATCCAAAGAGTTTACTAGTGTCACTAAACTAGTTCACATCACCATGTGATTAAGACTCAATGAGTTCTGGGGTTTGATCATGTTTTGCTTGTGAGAGAGGTTTTAGTCAACGGGTCTGCAACATTCAGATCTGTATGTACTTCGCAATTCTCTATGTCATATTGTAAATGCTGCTTCCACGCTCCACTTGGAGCTATTCCGATTGGTTGCTCCACTATATGTATCTGGTTTGCTACTCAAAGTCATTCGGATAGGTGTTAAAGCTTGCATCGATGTAACTCTTTACGTCGAACTCTTTATCACCTCCATAACCGAGAAACATATCCTTATTCCTCTAAGGATAATTTTGACCGCCATCTGGTGATCCACTCCTAGATCACCTTTGTACCCTCTTGCCAGACATGTGGCAAGGCACACACTAGGTGCGGTACTTAGCATAGCATACTGTAGAGCCTACGTCTAAAGCATAGGGGACGACCTTCGTCCTTTCTCTCTTTTCTGCCGTGGTCGAGCTTTAAGTCTTAACTTCGTACCTTACAACTCAGGCAAGAACTCCTTCTTTGACTGATCCATCTTGAACACCTTCAAGATCATGTGAAGGTATGTGCTCATTTGAAAGTACTATTGAGCGGTTTTTGATCTATCCTCATAGATCTTGATGCTCAATGTTCAAGTAGCTTAATCCAGGTTTTCTATTGAAAAACACCTTTCAAATAACCCTATATGCTTTCCAGAAATTCTACATCATTTCTGATCAACAATATGTCAACAACATATACTCATCAGAAATTCTATAGTGCTCCCACTCACTTCTTTGGAAATACAAGTTTCTCATAAACTTTGTATAAACCAAAATCTTTGATCATCTTATCAAAGTGCATATTCCAACTCCGAGATGCTTAGTCCAGTCCTTAGAAGGATCGCTGGAGCCAGCATACCTTTTAGCATCCTTAGGATCGACAAAACCTTTCTGATTGTATCACATACAACCTTTCCTTACGAAAACCGGTAAGGAAACTCGTTTTGACATCCATCTGCTAGATTTCATAAATGCAGCTAATGCTAACATGATTTCGACGGACTTAAGCATCGCTACGGATGAGAAAATCTCATCGTAGTCAACTCCTTGAACGTGTGAAAAACTCTTCGCCACAAGTCGAGCTTCATAGACGGTAACATTACCGTCCATGTTCGTCTTCTTCTTAAAGATCCATTTATCTCAATGGCTTGCCGATCATCGGGCAAGTCCACCAAAGTCCATGCTTTGTTCTGATAAATGGATCCTATCTCAGATTTCATGGCTTCTAACCATTTGTCGGAATTTGGGCCCACCATCGCTTCTCCATAGCTCGTAGGTTCATCGTTGTCTAGCAACATGACCTTCAAGACAGGATTACCGTACCACTCTGAAGCAGTACGCATCCTTGTCACCCTACGAGGTACGGTAGTGACTTGATCCGAAACTTCATGATCACTATCATAAGCTTCCACTTCAATTGATGTACGTGCCATAGGAACAACTTCATGTGCCCTGCTACACACTGGTTGAAGTGATGGTTCAATAACCTCATCAAGTCTCCACCATCCTCCCACTCAATTCTCGAGACAAACCTTTCCTCGAGAAAGGACCCGATTCAAGAAACAATCCCTATTGCTTTCGGATCTGAATTAGGAGGTATACCCAACTGTTTTGGGTGTCCTATGAAGATGCATTTTATCCGCTTTGGGTTCGAGCTTACCAACCTGAAACTTTTCACATAAGCGTCGCAGCCCCAAACTTTTAAGAAATGATAACTTAGGTTTCTCCAAACCATAGTTCAAACGGTGTCGTCTCAACGGAATTACGTGGTGCCCTATTAAAGTGAGTGCGGTTGTCTCTAATGCCTAACCCATGAACGATAGTGGTAATTCGATAAGAGACATCATGGTACGCACCATATCCCATAGGGTGCAACTATGATGTTCGGACACACCATCACACTATGGTGTTCCAGGCGGTATTAATTGTGAAACAATTTCCACAATGTCTTAATTGCGTGCCAAAGTTCGTAACTCAGATACTCATCTCTATGATCATATCATAGACATTTTATCCTCTTGTCACGATGATCTTCAACTTCACTCTGAAATTACTTGAACCATTCAATAATTCAGACTTGTGTTTCATCAAGTAAATATACTCAATATCTACTCGAATCATCTGTGAAGTAAGAACATAACGATATTCAGTGCATGCCTCAGCACTCATTGGACTGCACACATCAAAGTGTGTTACTTCCAACAAGTTGCTATCTTGTTCCATCTTACTGAAACGAGGCTTTTCAGTCATCTTGCCCATGTGGTATGATTTGCATATCTCAAGTGATTCAAAATCAAGTGAGTCCAAACGATCCATCTGCATGGAGTTTCTTCATGCGTATACACCAACAGACATGGTTCGCATGTCTCAAACTTTTCAAAAACGAGTGAGTCCAAAGATCCATCAACATGGAGCTTCTTCATGCGTTTTATACCAATATGACTTACATGGCAGTGGCACAAGTAAGTGGTACTATCATTACTATCTTATATCTTTTGGCATGAAAATGTGTATCACTACGATCGAGATTCAATAAACCATTCCTTTAGGTGCAAGACCATTGAAGGTATTATTCAAATAAATAGAGTAACCATTATTCTCCTTAAATGAATAACCGTATTGCGATAGACATAATCCAATCATGTCTATGCTCAACGCAAACACCAAATAACAATTATTCAGGTTTACTACTGATCTTGATGGTAGAGGGAGCGTGTGATGTTTGATCACATCAAACTTGGAAACACTTCCAACACATATCGTCAGCTCACCTTTAGCTAGTCTCCGTTTATTCCGTAGCTTTTATTTCGAGTTACTAACACTTAGCAACCGAACTGGTATCTAATACCCTGGTGCTACTAGGAGTACTAGTAAAGTACACATTAACATAATGTATATCCAATATACTTTTATCGACCTTGCCAGCCTTCTTATCTACCAAGTATCTAGGGTAATTCTGCTCTAGTGGTTGTTCCCCTTATTACAGAAGCACTTAGTCTCGGGTTTGGGTTCAACCTTGGGTTTCTTCATTAGAGCAGCAGCTGATTTGCTGTTTCATGAAGTATCCCTTCTTGCCCTTGCCCTTCTTGAAACTAGTGGTTTTACCAACCATCAACAATTGATGCTCCTACTTGATTTCTACTTTCGCGGTGTCAAACATCGTGAATACCTCAAGGATCATCATATCTATCCCTGATATGTTATAGTTCATCACGAAGCTCTAGCAGCTTGGTGGCAATGACTTTGGAGAAACATCACTATCTCATCTGGAAGATCAACTCCCACTCAATTCAAGTGATTGTTGCACTCAGACAATCTGAGCACAAGCTCAACGATTGAGATTTTATCCCTTAGTTTGCAGGCTAAGAAAATCGTCGGAGGTCTTATACCTCTTGACGTGGCACGAGCCTGAAATCCCAATTTCAGCCCTCGAAACATCTCATATGTTCCGCGACGTTTCGAAAACGTCTTTGGTGCCTCTACTCCAAACCATTTAACTGAACTATCACGTAGTTATCAAAACGTGTATGTTCGATGTTCGCAACATCCACAAACGACGTTTGGGGTTCAGCACACTGAGCGGTGCATTAAGGACATAAGCTTTCTACTGTCCGCATAATCGCTATTGTCAACTTTCAACTATATTTTCTCTAGGAACATATCTAAACAGTGGAACTAAAGCGCGAGCTATGACATAATTTGCAAAGGGCTTTTGACTATGTTCAGGATAATTAAGTTCATCTTATGAACTCCCACTCAGATAGACATCTCTCTAGTCATCTAAGTGATTACATGATCCGAGTCAACTAGGTCGTGTCCGATCATCACGTGAGACGGACTAGTCATCATCGGTGAACATCTTCATGTTGATCGTATCTACTATACGACTCATGCTCGACCTTTAGGTCTCTTGTGTTCCGAGGCCATGTCTGTACATGCTAGGCTCGTCAAGTTAACCTAAGTGTTTCGCGTGTGTAAATCTGGCTTACACCTGTTGTATGTGAACGTAAGAATCTATCACACCCGATCATCACGTGGTGCTTCGAAATGACGAACTTTCGCAACGGTGCACAGTTAGGGGGAACACTTTCTTGAAATTTTAATAAGGGATCATCTTATTTACTACCATCGTTCTAAGCAAATAAGATGCATAAACATGATAAACATCACATGCAATCAAAAAGTGACATGATATGGCCAATATCATTTTGCTCCTTTTGATCTCCATCTTCGGGGCTCCATGATCATCATCGTCACCGGCATGACACCATGATCTCCATCATCATGATCTCCATCATCGTGTCTCCATGAAGTTGTCTCGCCAACTTATTACTTCTACTACTATGGCTACCGGTTAGCAATAAAGTAAAGTAATTACATGGCGTTGTTCAATGACACGCAGGTCATACAATAAATTAAGGCAACTCCTATGGCTCCTGCCGGTTGTCATACTCATCGACATGCAAGTCGTGATTCCTATTACAAGAACATGATCAATCTCATACATCACATATCATTCATCACATTCTTCTTGGCCATATCACATCACATAGCATACCCTGCAAAAACAAGTTAGACGTCCTCTAATTGTTGTTTGCATGTTTTACGTGGCTGCTATGGGTTTCTAGCAAGAACGTTTCTTACCTACGCAAAAACCACAACATGATATGTCAATTGCTATTTACCCTTCATAAGGACCCTTTTCATCGAATCTGTTCCGACTAAAGTGAGAGAGACTGGCACCCGCTAGCCACCTTATGCACCAAGTGCATGTCAGTCGGTGGAACCTGTCTCACGTAAGAGTACGTGTAAGGTCGGTCCGGGCCGCTTCATCCCACAATACCGTCGAAACAAGATTGGACAAGTAACGGTAAGCATATTGAACAAAATCAACGCCCACAACTACTTTGTGTTCTACTCGTGCAAAGAATCTACGCAATAGACCTAGCTCTGATACCACTGTTGGGGAACGTAGCATAAATTCAAAATTTTCCTACGAATCACCAAGATCTATCTATGGAGAAACCAGCAACGAGGGGAAGGAGAGTGCATCTACATACCCTTGTAGATCGCTAAGCGGAAGCGTTCAAGAGAACGGGGTTGAAGGAGTCGTACTCGTCGTGATCCAAATCACTGGAGATCCTAGTGCCGAACGGACGACACCTCCGCGTTCAACACACATACAGCCCGGTGACGTCTCCCACGCCTTGATCCAGCAAGTAGAGAGGGAGAGGTTGAGGAAGACTCCGTCCAGCAGCAGCACAACGGCGTGGTGGTGGTGGAGGAGCGTGGCAATCCTGCAGGGCTTCGCCAAGCACCACGGGAGAGGAGGAGTAAGAGAGGTAGGGCTGCGCCAATAGAGGGAGAAACTCATGTGTTGGCAGCCCTCAAGACCTCAACTATATATAGGGGAGAGGGAGGGGGTGAGCCCCCTCTAGGGTTTCCACCCCAAGGGGTGCGGCAGCCCCAATCCCATCTAAGGGTGGCGGCCAAGGGGGGGAGAGGGGAAACTTGCCCCCCAAGTTAGGTGGAAGCACCCCCTTCCCAAACCCTAGGCGCCTTGGGCCCTTGTGGGGGGGCGCACCAGCCCACCTGGGGCTGGTCCCCTCCCACACTTGGCCCATGCAGCCCTCCGGGGCCGGTGGCCCCACTTGGTGGACCCCCGGGACCCTCCCGGTGGTCCCAGTACGTTACCGATAAAACCCGAAACTTTTCCGGTGACCAAAACAGGACTTCCCATATATAAATCTTTACCTCCAGACCATTCCGGAACTCCTCGTGACGTCCGGGATCTCATTCGAGACTCCGAACAACAATCGGTAACCACATACAAACTTCCTTTATAACCCTAGCGTCATCGAACCTTAAGTGTGTAGACCCTACGGGTTCGGGAACATGCAGACATGACGAGACGTTCTCCGGTCAATAACCAACAGCGGGATCTGGATACCCATGTTGGCTCCCACATGTTCCACGATGATCTCATCGGATGAACCACGATGTCAAGGACTCAATCGATCCCGTATACAATTCCCTTTGTCTAACGGTATTGTACTTGCCCGAGATTCGATCGTCGGTATACCGATACCTTGTTCAATCTCGTTACCGGCAAGTCTCTTTACTCGTTCCATAACACATCATCCCGTGATCAACCCCTTGGTCACATTGTGCACATTATGATGATGTCCTACCGAGTGGGCCCAGAGATACCTCTCCATTTACACGGAGTGACAAATCCCAGTCTCGATTCGTGCCAACCCAACAGACACTTTCGGAGATACCTGTAGTGCACCTTTATAGCCACCCAGTTACGTTGTGACGTTTGGTACACCCAAAGCATTCCTACGGTATCCGGGAGTTGCACAATCTCATGGTCTAAGGAAATGATACTTGACATTAGAAAAGCTTTAGCATACGAACTACGATCTTTGTGCTAGGCTTAGGATTGGGTCTTGTCCATCACATCATTCCCTAATGATGTGATCCCGTTATCAACGACATCCAATGTCCATGGTCAGGAAATCGTAACCATCTATTGATCAACGAGCTAGTCAACTAGAGGCTTACTAGGGACATGGTGTTGTCTATGTACCCACACATGTATCTGAGTTTCCTATCAATACAATTATAGCATGGATAATAAATGATTATCATGAACAAGCAAATATAATAATAACTAATTTATTATTGCCTCTAGGGCATATTTCCAACAAGGATATGATGGTCTCTCAATGCTGATCACAAAGTGGACACGGTGCTTGGTGGTAGGCCACGCCTCACCAAGTGATCTGATGTCCAACATCTATTCCTTATCACAAATCATGAAAGGAACCTGCATTGATGGGACGCTTTGGATTTCCATGAGGTTTCCGCATATAGAGCAACCTCTTTGCCCCAGAATTTGGCGGTGTAGGCTGAGCTCGCCGAGTATTTGCCATTGTCCTCCTATGCCCACTTGATGTTGTCTTGAGTTGCCGGCACTAGTTGAAACGGAAGTCTGTGATTCCACACATCCAGGAACTCCTGCAGAATGAGTGGTGAGATATTAGGGCCAACATCAGTGACCCAAGCCCCAACCTGAATGGCCCCTTAGACAGTCCTTGTAGCGTGAAATCTAGACTTGATCTGGTGGTATAGATTTGGCGCGATATCCTGGATCCTGCACCCCGCTAGCCATTGGTTTCAGCTGGCACTTTGACTGTTAGCTCCCTCCATGAACGCGATGCATCGGTGCGCTTGAGCCATGGACACCATGCTTGGAGCGCATAGTTTATACATTGGAGGTCTGGGATCCCAAGACCTCCAGCCCAGCGTGGTGTGTAGACAGATGCCCAAGCAACTGGGCATTGCCCGACATTTGCCTCGTCCTTGCCGCACCAAAAGAAACCTCGACAAATCTTGATTATGGCCTTGATAGTTTTTGGCGGTTTGTCCAGAGCGAGCATAGCGTGAACTAGAATTGCATAGAGCACCGACTTGACGAGAATCGGCCTGCTACTTCTAAGCAACACCGCCCCTCTCCAAGACGACAACTTTCTAGCCACCTGCTACACTAGGTCATGTAGTTGGGTTGTAGTTAGTTTTCGTAGGCTTAGCTGCAGCCCTAGGTACCTACAAGGGAAAGTCTCTATCATGCATTGTAGCTTTGAGGAGACCCGTTGAACCTGAAGGTCATCATATCTGATCTGCATGGCAGAAGTCTTGGTCATGTTCACCCGCAAACCGGGAGCACCACCAAAGATATCCAGCAGTCGACCACAAAGTTGTAGATCATTCTCTTCCGGCTTGACAAACAGCATCACATCATCTGCAAAGATGGGCATCCTCAAGGTTAGGCCATTGTGAGCTAGCGGAGCAAGCAGACCGCGCGATGCCACAAGAGAGAAAAGGTGCCAAAGTGGTTCCATCATGAGAATGAAGAGCATGGGAGAAAGTAGGTCACCCTGCCTAAGTCCTTGTCAAATGTGAATTCGGGCACCTGGAACTCCGTTTACCAAAATCCTCGTCGATGAGGTGGATAGAAGCCCTGTGATCCATGCCATCCATCTCGGGCCAAAGCCCATCTGCTTCAATTCCACAATAAACAGCCACTGCACCATATCGAAAGCTTTGGAGATATCCAACTTAATCATAACCGCAGGGTTCTTTAGCGCATGTAATCTTCTTGTCGTGCCTTGGACGAGCATGAAATTATCGTGGATGGATCTACGACCCACAAACGCACTCTGGTGTGCTCCAACTAGCTCGATAGGTCATCTGTTAGCCTGACAGACATGACTGATTTTTTTCGTTTGATCAAACCTAATTTCAGTTACACCTGGTGCTGGGTCTCTAATTCTTAAAATATATTTCACACTAGAGATAAATAAAAATAATTTTTGCAGTTGAAACAACTTCTCACAGCAAACTTTAACAGCTCGCGGTCGAGATGATATCTAGAAGCTGCTCATTAAGACGGAGAACAAGGGGGTGGCGTAGTTGTTGAATAACCCAGGGAAGAACTTGTCGGCTTTGGGACCTGTCATTGAGGAAGTGAAGACATTGTTGCAAACTCGTCAGGAGACTAAGGTAAAATGGGTGCGGAGAACAGCAAATGTTGCTGCACATTTTTGTTAGCCAAAGAGTGTGCGAGTCATGAACTTTGTAAAGTGTGATTTCACGTACCTCTAGATTTTATTCTTAGCGTTGTATCGGCGGAGATACCGAACTCTTTTGAGTAAATAATTGAGTTGTTATTTCTAAAAAACGGTAGGGTATTCACAAAATTAAGAGAAAAGCGGAAACGTTTTAGATGTATATGGCAATTTGAGGCTTCGGAGTCCAACCAGAGGAAATTAACAGGGCTCTCCTTCGCGGACATTATGTGCACGAGTTCTGAGAGCCAAGTACTACCCTACATGAGATATTCTGAATTGTCAACTGAAGAAGGGGTCGTCCTATGTGTGGCAAAGCATTTGGTTTGGAATTCAAACATTCAAGAAGGGTTACATTTGGAGAGTAAGCAATGGAGAAAAGATTAATATATGGGATGATTGTTGGATCCCGAACAGTGCCTTCAAAAAAGTTTTAACAGTAAGGGGGAACCAAGTACTTACTAAAGTGAATGAGTTAATTGACCCAATCACGGAAGAATGGGATGAGATGTTAATCCGGGAGAATTTCTGGCACATTGATGCTGAACGCATACTACAAATCCCATTATTCCATGTGGAGAGAGAGGACTATGTTGCATGGCATCTCACGAGGAGCGGCATTTTTTCAGTACGTTCTGCCTATTATAAGCAGTGGGAAGTGAATTATGATACAGATGACAACGGTCTGGCCTGCTTCTCCATGGCGCCCCATCCAGTTTGGAAGAAGTTGTGGAGTTTGAGAGTGCCAGCTAAAGTTAAAATTTATATCTGGAGATGCTTGCACAATGCCATCCCATGCCGGAGTACTCTTATGAATCGCCATGTTGGAAACTTGTCCCAATGTCCATACAGTACAGATGGTACGGAGGACTTATCTCATATGTTGTTTAAGTGTGCAAGGGCGCAAGCAGTTTGGGAAGCTTTGGGAATCGCAGCAGATATTAACTTTGCTTCATTGGCTGATCGAGCAGGTTCAGCAGTCTTGGAGTTTATTTTATGTGATGATTCTTATCGACGATAATATTCTTGATTGGTCGAGCTACCAGAGCTCATATCAACAGTTTGTTGGTTCTTATGGTGGCAAAGAAGATAGTTCGTACGAGGGGAAGAAATATTGACTCCAGAACGAACAGCGCCGGCGGTGGTTGCCCCAGTGATTAATTATGTGCGCGGAGCGCAAGCTAAATCTACACCAAGATCGACAGGTGGCCGACATTCCTAGTAGGACAACTTGTCCTTAATGTCGATGCTTCATTCACAGAGGGCGATTATGTTGGGTCTTATGGTGCTGTCATCCGTGATCACCGGGGATCTTTCATGTCGGCGTCCACGGCGAGATTAGAACATGTGGTCGATGTGTTCACGGCAGAAGCGGCATCTGTGCTTGAAGGACTGAAGCTAGCAAGAGATACGGGATGCAATAACTTGCTGGTGAGATCGGATAATATCACAGTGGTGAATGCACTTAGATTCAATGAAGGTTATTCTATGATGGCAGCGCCGGTTCTTGATGAATGTCGTAGTTATCTAGTAGATTTCGGGAGGTTTACTATTAAGCATTTAGAGAGTCAAATTATGTAACTCATAAGCTGAGCTGGCTAGATGGGGACATGCTAATAATCCATCTCGTTGGATCGATACCCCTCCTGATTTTATTGTGAGTCTACTAGCAGACAATATATACGTCATTTGATTAATAAGTAAGCTTTCCCTAAAAAAAACAGGGCTCCTTCGCTTGCTCTGAGCTCAGCGGAGAACACGAGTCAAACAAGAACACCTCGTCTACACGAAACAGCTAATCAATATAATATTATGATATCTTCACTCCACAAAAAATGATATCTGGATAGCTTTGGGTTGAAGAAAAATTTGACAGTAGAAACTGAAGTTTGAATGTAGAAATTATCTCTCTGGACAGCTAAACACTGTTAATTATCTGGACCTAAGCTAGCTTTGGCTTCAAGTAGTTGAAGTTTGGCAGTAGAAATTGTCTGACATTTCCATCAGCTGACAAACTTAAATTATGAAACCAGTAACTTCTCGGCGAGTTGATGAGATCACAGTGGTAGTTGCTACTACAATATATACTACCGGAGCCATCCATCACTTTGATCAGCCCAAACTCCAACTGCACCAGCCATGTCCGCCGCGCCGCCCACCGTGCCCCCGGCGGCCACGGCCGCCGACGACGAGATCCTGTACGAGTCCATGCCACGCCTCCGCGTCTACAGGAGCCGCGTGGAGCGCTACCTGGTCGGCTCCGAGTTCGTCGCCGTCTCCACCGACGCCGCCACCGGGGTCGCCTCCCGCGACACCGCCATCTCCCCCAACGTCTCCGCGCGCCTCTACCTCCCCCGCCTGGACGCCGCCGACGGCACGCTCCCTGTCCTCGTCTACTACCACGGTGGCGGGTTCTGCCTCTTCTCCGCCTTCGACTCCACCTACCACGCCTACCTCAACGCCTTCGCCGCCTACGCCAACGTGCTCGTCGTCTCCGTCGAGTACCGCCTCGCACCCGAGCACCCCGTCCCCGCCGCGTACGCGGACTCGTGGGACGCGGTCGCCTGGGTCCTTTCACAGGCCGCCGCCAGCGCCGGCGCCGAGCCGGATCCGTGGCTCGCCCGCCACGCCGACCTCTCCCTCCTCTACCTCAGCGGCGACAGCGCCGGGGCCAACATCGCGCACCACATAGCCATGCGGGCGGGGGCCAGCGTCCGCGGCCTCGTCCTGGTACACCCTTACTTCCTGGGGAGCGACGAGGTGGGCTCAGACGGCCTGGACCCGGCGATGCGGGAGCGGCTCGGGAGGCTGTGGCGCGTCGCGTGCCCGGCCGCAGCGGGAGAGGACGACCCGCTCATCAACCCGCTCGCGGACGGCGCGCCGGGCCTCGAGGCCCTGGCTTGCGGGCGCGTCCTCGTGTGCGTCGCCGGGGCGGACGTGCTCCGCGACCGCGGCCGCGCCTACTACGACCGGCTCGTGAACAGCGGGTGGCGTGGCCAGGCGGAGATGTGGCAGGCGCCGGGCAAGGGGCACAGGTTCCACCTGCTGGAGCCGGGCTGCGACGAGGCCGCCGCGCAGGACAGGGCCATCAGCGGCTTCCTCAACCGCTGACTCGCCGGCCACGAGCTCGACATCGCCGGAAGAGGAAGAAGAGTCAACTGTGTAGCTTCATCCCCGCAAAATAAAAATAAAAAACTGTAACTTCACCGTATAGTCTGGAAATAACTGTAGCTTCGTCACCGAGGAATACTGCTTCGTCTACACTAGCACCACGCTTTGTCGCGTTTTTTTTTTTACAAGGCAAAAACTTTATTTCTCAAATAATAGCGAGATCGGAGGTGATTTATCAAATGATGAGAAATAAAGTCCGGGATAGCATCTTCCCAGAACATTTGAATACTTTTCCCGCATAAAAAAGACATTTAAATACTTTTTTGGGCTAATCAAAAGGTGATTTATCAAGTTTTTTTGTCGGAGGACCAAAACCGTGGCCGATCAACTCCGCCTGGATGAGGAGTGGCAGTCAATCAAAGAGACCCCTAAGGAGACCCCAAGCTCAGCGAACCATGGAAGTTTGGGCGAAACCTGACGACGGCTGGGTGAAGGTGAACACGGACGGAGCGATTGCAAAGTAGGATGGATCGGGAGGAGGTGGAGCGGTCCTCAGGGACCATCATGGCGCGTTCGTGGCAGGAACGTGTCATTTTTTCCCAGTTGCTGCAGATCCAGAACTTGCGGAGCTATTGGCGTGTCGGCAAGGGATTCTACTGGCTCAAGAACATGAAGCTCAGAAGGTGGTGGTCGAGATGGACTCACTGTCTGCGGTAGGGAAGGTCAATAACATGCAGAAAGACCTATCGGCAAGCGGGCAGATTGTCCAAGAAATCAAGGAACTGCTAACTCAATTTCAAGAATGCAAAGTCGGATGGGTTCGGCGTTCCGCAAACAAAGTTGTGCATAGACTTGCTAGGGAAGGTTGATGTAGATCGTTATGTCATGTATGGTGTCACGTGCGCCGGATTTTGTAAGCTCGGACTTAGCCTCTGATGGAGGTTTGGAGCACTAAATAAATCAGCAACGTTCCCCTCAAAAAAAAAGAGTGCAGGTGGAGCTGCGCCAATTTTTATTTTTAGTTTTATTTTTATTTTTACGAAAACCTTGCCTCGCAATTGCATTAAGGAAAGCGTTGGTTCAGATAGTAAGGAAAACTACATACAAAAACCATACATCTCTAAAACTGAGAAAAATCATTCAAACACGAAATACACACACACACAAAATAGAGCTTGAGGATAGCGTTTCGCAAATCAAGGAACATCTCAGTTAGAGCGCTTGCAACTCATGTAACCAAAAGGACCACCGTACTCACAAGAGATCTTACCCACGCTGAGACTCAATGACCGCCCTGCATCCAATCAACATGGACTAATATTTTGCAGTGTCGACCTTCGACTTATCGACGATGTCCACCAAAGCGTGAATTGCCCCGATTGCTTGCGATGAAACAACTTTCTGTACAAATTCAAGTCGGCCTTCATCTTGTGCTTATCCCCTTCCTCTGTGTTAACCTCCCGCAACTCCCAAAAAGCCTCCATCAAGTCATGTTCCGTGCACTCGGTTGTCGAATATTGCCCACCTTGTTTTTTATGCCTGTTACATCGCTATGTGTGAGACACACCATCTTCCTCCACCCGCAAGGGCTTTGGGGGTCCCAAGTAGACCACACAAGTAACCCTATTGATAAACTCCTCCTTGAGATTGGTGATGCAAGGTATGTCAACCTTCGTCGCATCAACAGACCCAGCCACTGTTGTGCTCGCGTCACATGGGCCTTTGATCACCCATTGCAGCATGGACCATGTTGTGGTGACCTCCATCTTGTATGATATGGGCTTTGGTCATCCATTGTGTGACATGGGCCTATGAACATCCATATTGCAACATGGACTATATTGCGGTTACCTATTGCAACATGGACCATGTTGTGGTCAGATGTTGGAGGCAGGATGTGGTTGCACGCTCCATGTGCGAATCCATGGGAAGGAGTCGTCAAGGGAGAAGCTGATGAACACATGGAGAAATGCAGGTTGCGGTGACTGGTCACACGTTGTCGGTGACCGCGGCTGTGGATGGGGCTGGGCCGCACCTGTGGTTGGGCCGGCAGATCTAGGTTGTGACGGGGTTGCGATGGATGACGCGCGGTGGCCGGAGAGCGTCCCGGCATGACGCCGGATAGGGCAGTGAGCGAGGGTGTGGGTAGAGGGCGCCGCCCGCTGGGAAGAATACTTTGTGGCTGCGGCCGTCGCATGAGGAGATAAGTAGAAGAAATGGAGGTAGTTGGGTCCACAGGGACGCGTGGCAAACGGAGGAAGCGGTCGACGCAAAATCAAGGACCCGTCCATTGATTTGAAGCTTTTCCATAATATTATGTGCATCCGTAGTGTCATTTGTGTATTGCGTTGTTGCAGAGGCTGGATGTAATTGATATATCTGTAATATTAATATATCTCCTTTGTCAAAAAAATAACATTATGTATTTATTCAGAAAGTTCAGCTAATTCTCTCGAAGGAAAATCACCGTGGGATGCTAGTGCGCAGAGGTATCGATCCGGGGTTGAATTACCTACGTACATAGTATGAATTAGTAGTACTACGATTCAGATAACGATGGCACGAAGAGACGATTAACTAGCTAGCTACATGATGGAGCAGGGGTCCTGCTGCTGCTGGTAGTGGTAGGGCACGACGGCGCACTGCTCGTACGCGGGCCACGACGGCGGCGGCGGCGGGACGTGGTGCACGTACAGCGTCACCGGCGGCTCAGGCGTCCTCCTCTCCGCCGCCACATATGTCTGCTGCGGCTTCTGCTGCTGCTCGGGCTTCTTCTTCTCCTCCGGCTTGGACGCGGCCGACGCGGACGGCGGCGGGCCGATGGTGAGGACGTCAGCGCGCTTCCCGGCCTTCCTCCTGGTGGCCTCCACCACGTCCACCGGGTCCACGCCGCCGGTCACCGTCATCGTGCCCTTCTCCGAGTCGATCTCGATCTTGTCCACACCTGGGCACAGCACGTAAGAGCAACAGTTAACCAAGCAAGAAATGCATGGCCTCGTTGCCAGTTTGGCCATGCGATCTGATCCAAACGTACCTTGGAGGCTGGAGACGGCGAGCATGACCTTGCGCTTGCACTTGGCGCAGGAGGTGTCCACCCGCAGCACCGTCCTCTTCGACATGAACACTCTCGCGTGGTCGATTGAATGGATCCCGGCCTCCACCACGACAACGACAAGGCCGGCCGGTGGCTCTGCTGATGTCTGGTCCCGGGCTATATACAGGCAGACAGTGCCAGTGGTGGGTGTCCCGTTTGGGTTTCAGGTGGTTAGGGACCCCGATGGGGTCGCTCAACCTCCCCGAACGGGAAGTCCACTGGCTCCTGAGTCTAGATATTCTAGATCGAGATTCACCTTTAGTTTCACCAGGTTTTCAGGGGAAGCGTCACACGAGCCAGGATCAGGCGAGCCGATTTTATGTCGCACACACAACGTACTCAACTGTTATTTTGTCGTGGCAAACATCCTTTCCCTTGTGTGTGTGGTCGCTGGGTGTTGGAACCACTCTAACCTGTGCATATGACTTCATGCGTGCGGCCGGGGTTGTTCGCACAGTGGTCTTGGTGCTCAACTCCTGCATTCTAGTTTCTTTCCGTTTTTTGAACCGGGCATTATTAACTGAATAACAGAAATACAAAGTCCCCGACCACAGACCGAGTGAAAGTCCTGATGCATTCTAGACTTTCACAGACGGCACAGCAGAAAACAATCACAAATTCAAGAGGTACGGCGAAGCGGCAACCGCAAATTCAGAAGATATACTGCAGATGCCCATCAGACCGTCAGAGCACACACAGGGAACACCGTAGCCTGCAACGAAAACTTTTATTCTCGTTTGTACTGCAAACATTACAGCATGTGGTTGCACCGCTGTAAGAAAAGTCTGCTGATATTTTCTTGGTGTTTGTGTATCGAATTCCTGCCGTATCTTCTGCCGCGACGAGCCACCCGGTAGGTATACATCCCTGCAATAGTCATAAGGCTACAATAACAGCGGCAACAAATTAACAGCAGCGACGGCGACCGCTCTGCTGCATCTTTTTTCCCGACCAAAGGGGAGAGCTCCTTTACATTGGAGCAGTACTTACAAGGTGACAACTACAGCCGCAAGAAGAAACAACAGGGACCAATCTCAGGTTGCCGTTTCTGGTCCAGAGGCTTGAAGGAGCTCCTCAATGTTGTGGCTCAACCTTTGTGTCATCACTGGTGCCTCCTCCCTTTGGAGCATCACAAGGAACTTGCCCGACCTCCCAGCTTTTAGTGTAGAAATTGACGATCTTTTTGAAGATCAAACAAGGTTGAGAGATGATGTTGTAATACAGATGAATCGCCCCTTCGATGTCATGATCATCCAGCTTTTGAGAGATGATGTCACGATCTTTTCTTTCTTTTGACCCAGAAAATAAATCATTTGTCTGTGATATCTGAAATTTGTTCAAAAATATGTTGGGAATCAACCTGAATTCAAAAACCAATAGAGATACTGCAGTACTCCCTCCGTCCCAAAATAAGTGTCTCAACTTTAGTTTGAACAGTATCATCTTCTAGTTTGAACAATTTATGCAGTTTCTTTATCCAGAAGGAGATATGACAATTAATCATCTTCTATATCATAGGCTCGTTCATGGAGTAATGCAACATCTGACAAATGCTATAGAGGGTGTTTTGGTAAGCCTGGAGGTCATGCACATTCAGTAACAAAATCATATATTGATTACACAGAGATTGATTCATGAATTTCCCATATTTACCTTGGTTACATTTTTTCCTAGTACCTGATATGTTGGGTGAAATGTATCTGCCCATTGCCATAAAGAACACCACTCTCCTCTTTTCCAGCCTCTAAAGCAACAATGGCACCATTTTGAGCAGTACAAACAGCATGATGTTTTTTTAAACGTACAACATTGTTGCATGACATGCATCATATACACATATACAGTTGCATCATCAAGATAAAAAAAATCAACCTCTAAGCAACAAAGGCACCACTTTGAGCGGTACAAACATTATGGTATACCTCAAGACCAACAACACACGCATGTATCAACAACCTAGGGTGTCTTTTATCGTGTGTGTTTTCAGTGTACACACATAGTTGCATCATACAGATATATATGAACCAACTGCCTGAATCAACTGCCTGAATCTCAGTACCTACCCAGGATTCAAGCTCTTGAGCAATTGCTCAATTCAGAGCAAGGTGACTCTGTGGGATTCAACCTGTTGAGGGAAATGGAACTGGTAGGGGAAGATGAGATTGAGACTGATGATGATGAGAATGAAGTTTTGGAGGCCACCACTGAAAATAATCAACCTGAAGAGCAATATAAGATTGATTTCCCTGCCATGAACACTGCTGCTGACACCAAGAAGTGGGGCCCTGTCCAAGCTGCCAGGACAAGCTCAAGGATTGCTGGTGACAAGAGGACCATCATGGAGAAAGCCCAGCAACTCAAGGAAGTCCAGAACTTGGAGATCCAGAAACCACATGGTAAAAATCAAAATTCTTTTAACATGTTTTATGATTCTGCTTTCCTTTCAATTGCCTCTAGCATTGGTGTAGAGGTTGATCCAAGACAAGGATCTAGTATGTCCTCTTCACACACTGTGGTGGGTCTAAGCAAACATCAGACCATGACTGAAGGTCATGTGTCTGAACCTGCAATATTGACCCCTGACCCACCATCAAGCCCTAATGAGGGTCTCTGGTCACTAGTTAGGAAGAATAGGCGGGGCAAGCACCCCAGGACAGAAGTGATTAAATGAATGCCTTATTCTGAAATGTTAGGGGTATTTCAGCTGCAGGCAGAAAGCCTCTCATTTTAAACACTTTAGCCAAAACCCATGCCAATATCATTGGTTTTCAGGAAACCAAAAAGGAAGAGTTCTCCCCTTCCTACCTTAAATCTTTAACAGGGCATAGGGATTTTGCCTGGCATCACCTCCCGGCCACAGGCACTGCTGGGGGCATCCTGGTGGGAGTGGAGCAAGATGTCTTTGAGGTGATCTCCTGGTCACACTTAAAATTTTCGGTCAGTTGTGAGCTAAAGCACAAAGCCCTGGGTCATATTTTTAGGGTAATTGTAGTATATGGCTCCTCTTATGAGGAAGGCAAGGCAGTTTTTATTTCTGAGCTACACTCTTTGTTTGTAGACAATCACTTGCCCACCCTGATTGGAGGGGACTTTAATTTAGTTAGGAATGCTAAAGAAAAAAGTAATGGAGTAATCAATCATAGATGGAGCAATAATTTCAATGCCTAGATTGAGATCTGGGGACTGCTGGAGATCAAGCTCTCTAGCAGAAAATTCACTTGGGCTAACAACCAAGTGGACCTCATCATGTCTACTATTGATAGACTCTTCTGCAATACTGACATGGATGCTCTTTTTCCTCTAGCTACATGTATATCTTTACCTAGATGTGGTAGTGACCACACACCCCTCCTTTGGGATTCTGGGATTAATGTCCAACCTAGGAAAAGTAGTTATAAGATGGAAAAATGGTGGCTGCTTAGAGCTAATTTTTCTGATCTTATTCGCAAAATTTGGTCTGAACCTAACAATGCCATAACTAGCATAGATAATTGGCAGATCAAGGTTAGGAGCCTCGGGAGAATCACTAAAGGCTGGAACTCCAATGAAGAGGCTAATCTTAGAAGATATAAAAAAATCTTAGTGGAGGAGTTTGACACTTTAGATGTCAAATCTGAAACCTCTGATCTTTCTGAAGGGGAGTTCAACAGAATGAAATTTATTCATACTGAACTCCAGAAAATTTGGCTACAGGAAGAAACTAAAGCTAAGCAGAGATCTAGAGATAGAGATATTAAAGGAGACAGAAACACTGCATACTTCCATGCAGTGGCTAATCAAAGGAGGAGGAAAACCCTCATCCACTCCTTAGATGGCCCTAATGGGCTTGTCAATGATATTAAAGATATGCTTGGTGTAGCTGAAGACTTCTATAAAGATTTGTTTAAAAAAGAGCACAATAGTGGCTTCACACTGAGCTCTGGCTTTTTCTCTGCAGAGGAATTAGTCACACCTGCAGAGAATGAGGCCCTAGTATCACCTTTTACTGAAGAAGAGATTAAGAAAGCAGTCTTTGACTCCTACCCTGATGGTGCCCCTGGACCAGATGGGATTCCTTTCTTCTTTTACCAACATTTTTGGGAGGTGATCAAGGTGGATCTTATAGCCATGTTTAATGATTTTCATAAGGGAGAGTTGGACATACATAGACTCAACTTTGCCATGCTCTCCCTCATTCCTAAGGAACCTGATGCTACTTCCATGAAGAAGTTTAGACCCATCAGCTTACTTAACTGTAGTTTCAAAAAATTTACTAAGGTCCTCACCAATAGGCTGTCTAGAATTCTCCAGAGGCTTATTGCCAGTAACCAATCTGCCTTCCTTAAAGGCAGATACATTCTGGAAAGCGTGGTCACTGCCCATGAAGTAGTGCACTCAGTCCATTCTGGGAAAAAACAAGGTTTGGTTTTGAAACTGGATTATGAAAAAGCCTTTGATAAAGTAGACCTTAGTTTCCTCCTGGACCTCCTCAAAAAAAGAGGCTTTGGTGATACTTGGATCGATTGGATCCAACATATCACCCATAATGGCTCGGTTGGGGTCAAAATCAACAATACTAAGAGTGACTTCTTTTTGGCTGGCAAAGGACTCAGACAGGGGGATCCTATTTCCCCATTACTTTTCAACTTAGTAGTAGATGTGCTGACCAAGATGTTGTCCAAAGCAGCTAGTTGTGACTTAATTGCTGGATTATGCGCAGAAGTCTGCAATGGAGGGATCATTTGTCTGCAGTATGCTGATGATACCCTGCTCTTTTTAGATTATGACCTTACCCATGCCACCAACCTCAAAACTATCCTCACCTGTTTTGAGCAGGTTTCTGGCATGAGGATCAACTACTCTAAGAGTGAGTTGATCCCAATTAACATGGAAGACTCTGATTTCTTGCACTTTCTAGCTGCCCTAGATTGTAAGGGGGGGTCCTTCCCTATTAGATACCTTGGCATCCCCCTGCACCATGACAAACTTAGGAAGGAGGATATCCAACCTCTCATAGATAAAATTATGAAAAGAATTGCTGATTGGAGAGGTAAGCTCCTCTCTTATAAAGGTAGGCTCATTCTGATCCAGGCTTGCCTGGCCAGTATTCCAATCTATCTTCTATCCTTCTTTAAGTTCCCCAAATGGGCCATTGAGATGATCAACTCTCAAATGGCCAACTGTTTGTGGAATGATTTGGAATGCCATATGAAACTTCATCTTGCCAACTGGAACATGGTGTGTATGAAGAAAGAATTTGGAGGCTTGGGAATCCCAAACCTCCAAGATGTCAACTTATGTTTACTAGGTTCCTGGGTGAAGAGATACTATGAGAGTGAAGGAAAACCATGGAAAATGATCTTTGATCACAAGTACATGTCTGGTAAGATTAATATTTTTGCTCCTAACCTATCCCCCAGTGCATCCAGATTCTGGAAGGGGCTGAAGACCACTATCCAAGCTCTTAAACTTGGTTATAGGTGGAAAGTTGGGTCGGGTGAAAAAGTTAGGTTTTGGGAAGACACCTGGTTTGGTACCTCCCCACTGGCAGTGCAATTCTGGCCTATCTACTCCATTTGTAATGAACAAATCAATAGTGTCAGGGAGTGTGGGATGGTACACAACTTAAGCTTTCTTTTAGGAGGAATTTTGATGATAGACTCATGGAACAGTGGTATCAGTTAGTGGAGATAACTAGTAGCCTGACCCTTACCAATGAGACTGATGCCCTTGTCTGGCAATTAGAGAACAGGGGGGTTTACTCCACTAGCTCTCTTTATCATGTGATTAATTTTAGGGGGGTGCAACCAGTCTTTGTACCCTCAGTGTGGAAACTAAAAGTTCCACCAAAAATCCATGTCTTCATGTGGCTCCTGGCCAACAACAAGCTGATGACCAGGGATAACCTTAGGAAAAGGCATATTATTAAGCCACTTGAGTGTGTGTTCTGCTCTGAGGCTGAAACATGCTCGCATTTGTTTTTTGACTGTGTGGTCTCTAGACAGATCTGGCCTCTGGTCTCAAATCACTTCGGGGTGGATACTGGAGCTGATTTTGAATCAGTGGCCAGACTCTGGATTGCTAACAAAAAACACTCTGCTCTCAACACGGCCAATGCAGCTGTACTTTGGTGTATTTGGAAATATAGAAACTCTATGATTTTTAATAACACCATGTGGACATCCATTAAGCAGGTGATGAGGCTGATTCTAAAAACCATCAAGAACTGGGTGATCCTGTCTTCGGATGGGGCGGCAGGAAGGCTGGAGGCCTTCTCAACACACCTGGCGACCGATCTGAGACAACCACTGATGATCAGTGGCTGATCAAGAAGCTCGCTGGAGCCCCGTTGGTGACTCCATGGGACAAGCTGAAGATCTCGGACGACGCAGTGGGCTTCTCGTCCCCCTCCAAGAAGCGTTCAGAAGCTGCATCGCTGTCGAGTCCGACCTCGACACTGGTGGCTGCCTGGTCCCCTCAGGCGGTGGCTGCACCGCCGCTGAAAGCGCGCAAGGCATCCCAGGAGCTGATCTGCATCTGATACTAGCAGTGCCTGTGATCCGGTTGCTTTACCTTTGTACTGGCTTAAAAGCCATCGTTTTTCTTCTTTTCTGAACTGCTCCTCTTAGTGAGCTTATGTAATAACTGAATCTGATCTGAATTTGGTTTCATTAGTATATATCCCTGTTCTTCTATATATATATATATATATATATATATATATATATATATATATATATATATATATATAGTTGCATTTTTCAGATAATATGACATTTTCTGTTTGGCTTTTTGAAGGGTTCCGTCTAAGCAAAAGGAGGCACAATTTGTGGAAGTGCTGCCTCACACCAAAAACATACATATGCACCAACAACCTAGGGTGTTTTAAGCACATCTTTTTCCATTGGAGTGCCTTTCTTCATTATACAACACATATATATACATCACTGCACCATGCAGATACAAACAACTATGTACGTACTCAGATAAATACAACTTTTTCTGTTGGGTTATTGTAAGGTTCTATCATCCATTGCCTATAAGAAGGGACCGACGACACTAGTAAGTTAACATACTTTAATCCGTTCCTTCCTTTCTTGGTTGCTTGTTCGAGAGACATGGACGTCCATAAGGTCAAGAGGTCGGGCTTGTGCTTGTTGTTGCTCATGGCATTCCTGTTGCTTCCTGCAGGTAATAAGCCTTGCCTGAAATAATAATCATCTGAAGAATTAGTGTAGTAGTTCCTTCTCGGTGTGTTGTCTTCTGATGAAGTAGTTACCCAAAATCATGTCCATAATTTGTTTCAGGGTCTGAAGGTGAAGGTGAAGGTGGGACTTGCACAACGTTCAGCAAGACCTACTCCCACCCTTTTTGTGTGCCTTTACCTTGCCACAGGGGCGGAGCCAGAAAATTTAGTTGATGGGTTCATTAAAGAGAGGATTTGGTCTAATTAATTCAATGTAAAGTCCAATTTCACACCACCTTACATCAAATATATAGTAGTCCCCTTCAAGGAAGAACAAAAAATATAGCACTAAAAATACATTAAAGAGAGAAACATAATATCACTTGTGTTATTTCAGAGTGCAAAGCCAAAATATTATCATTTGTTATTTCATAACAATGCACGGGTATTTAATTAGTACTAACTATTAAAGTATACGGGTATTTAATTAGCATGGACTAGAGAGGCAATTTACTACTTTTGGGCTTTTTTATTAGGCTGCTCACTTGGTGTTGGAACTTGATGGGTCCATCCCTTGTTTTTCGTTGGGTTCAGAGGAGTACGTATCTGTGTACGTATACTAGACCAAGAAAAGTCGTTGGGTTCATTTGAACCCAACGCTAACATGCTGGCTCCGCCCCTGCCTTGCCATAGTCACTGCAAGCATGAGGGCTTCTTAGGCGGGGATTGTCACCCGTTCGGTGATGACTGGGAACCTGCCTATTACTGTCTGTGTGAGTACACCTGCGGTGCTGGGGAAATCGCTTCATGACGTGAAGCGGCATGTGATGATGTGATAAATAAGCTCGTAAGGAGAGCCGTCCGCAACTTGCCAATAAACTCCAGTTTTTGAATGCTAAATAAAAAATAAAAAATTTACTCCCTCGGTAACTTTTATAAGATAATTTATTAGATTACTACTGTATTTTAGGATAATAATTACTCCACTATGATTGATTTTCCTTGTTCGAGACTGGATTCTTTGAAGGAATTAAAACTTTATACACGTTTACATCTCCTTTTCATCCGCGTCGCTTCCGGCATGGCCAAGATAGCCAGACAGTGCCCTGAGACGCACGCTCTAAACGTCGCCCTACGCTCCGCCGGTGCCGTGCCACCTCTCACTCTTAACGCCTCATCACCCGTCTGCGCCGTGTGCACCCTCTCCTCCCGTTCTGCCCAGAGCTGCCACGAGCACGGGCACGCGCACAGCTTGCACAGTGCACACCCCTGTGAGCCCCCACCTACATGATGCCCGCCGCCTCAGCCACCTCGTCTCTCCACATGGACAACCATATGCCGAGAGCTCAAACGATGAGAATTAGACAAAGATGCAAAAATACAGTGCACAAATTTCCAAAAAATGGACCTTTTCTCAATTAAACCTGACATCCTTGTGCAGGGGCCATGTTAATCTCCTCTGCATTGGTCCAACTTCAAAAAGGTATCTGAAGAGATAGCACCATGGCTTGCACATGGCCGTATAAGGCCCAGTTCTTTTGCCAGAATCTGGGGATTGTCCCAAAATCCGACCCCTACCCAGCTTCTTCCAGAATCTTTGAGCCCCATTTGTTTTACAATCCTATCTAGTTAGGGTCTAATTAGACAGGATTGTAAAACAAATGGGGCTCAAAGATTATGAGGGAAGCTGGGTAGGGGTCGGATTCTGGAAGAATCCCCAGATTCTAGCAAAAGAACTGGGCCTAAACTGGTCTTGTAACCGGTGCATCTGTGATATGGTACAAATTGTAGTACAAAATAACCGGGGCACACAACTCATTGGTCTCAAAAATGGCTTTGGATCGTTTGCATGAAGTTCATTGGGATAATTCGTGACAAAACCATATATTGTCATTGGGTCTAATTCACATATTGTCTGGTCTGGTTGCTCAGTTCGTTCTAGAATTCAGGTGCTACATGGAAAATCTAGCTACACAATATATATCGAGAGATGACAATGTTGTCCGGAAACAATAAGCAACTGAGAGCAGAGAAGCAACCGCAAACTGAAAAGATGTACAGTAGTACATGCGCCAGTTACCAGGTGAGAGAGGGAACCGGTGAAATGGCTACACCCTAGCCTGCAAGGCAAACCTGGGCTCCCATCTCTGCTGCACATACTGCAACATGTGGTTGCCACTGTAAAAAAGTCTGTTCATGCATCTTGGTGTCTGTGTATCGAATTCCTGATGTGTTTTTTCTGCCGCGACGAGCCACCCGGTAGGTATACATGATGTACCACTCGTAAGCTACAGTAACAGCAACAACAAACAGCAGTGACCGCTCGGCAGCATCTTTTTTTTCCCGATGAAAGGGAAGAGCTCCTCGACAATGGAGCTGTACTTACAAGGTTACAACAACAGGCGCAAGACGAAACAACAGGACCAATGGCACATGTGCCCTTTCCGGTCCAGAGGCTTCAAGTTGAAGGAGCTACTCAATGTTGTGGCTGAACCGCTGTGTCATCACTGGTGCCAACCCCCTTCTGAGAATCGACTTCCCCGCTCTTAGTGTAGAAATTGACGATCTTCTGATCCAATTTAAAATAATGTGTCATCTTATCCAGAGGCTTCACATCCAGATCAACAAAGTATGCCTACACATGGAATATGCAATTGTATGTCATTCACGTGCAAACGAACATCACATAAAAGAAACGCATAAGCCGAATCAATTGTTCAACAGTGAACTATACAAGTACATGAGTTGCTGAACAAATACAAGATGAAGGTAACAGGAACACATTTCACAGAAACATACCTTGTAATCATAGGTTCGGTTCACTGACTGAAGAAACACTGAATCATACTCAGGATCTGTTCTCTCACACTCTCGTGGCCGAAAGCACATCATGAGGCTACAGTCCTTCGCGGTAGCAGAAATAAGAAAGTCCCTGACTATCTTACAGCTCTTGTCCAAAGGAAGAGAATGCAACACAGAGTACTTGTGCAATAGCTCAGCATCAGTTATATTTTTGCAGACCAAACAAGGCTGAGAGATGATGTCGTAATACAGATGAATCGCCCCTTCGATGTCATGATCATCCAGTTTTTGAGTGGCCAAAAGTTTATCCAATACTCCAGATTTAGATATTGCCTCTGACAGGAGCTCAATAAAGTCAGATAGTTGTAGCCCACTAACCTTCCTCAGATCTTCAAGACACTTCTCTGTTTCATTAGCAAGGACCTTATCAGCACCACCTCCCATGCCACCAAAACCTAAGGAGCCATTCACAAAAATCCTGAAGTTGTTCTGAGGAGTCGAGAAAAATGACTTGATGGCCGTGCGTATTCTTTCTTTTGACCCAGAGAATAGATCAAGAGGATCGTATTCACTTGTCTTCGATATCTGAAATTTGTTAAAAAATATGTTGGGAATCAACCTGATTTCAAGAACCAATAGAGATACTACAGTATTGCAAGAATGTCAACCGGGCAACCCTGAATGCTTAAATAAACAAGAATGTTTGTACATATTTTGATTCAAAACAAATATCATCAAGACAGGTTTGTTTATGCCAAAAAACTACTTTGTCTTTCAGTGGACAAAAGTGTAGTCTAGGATTTTATATAATCCATCAAACATAGCTATAATTAGTTTAAAATCTGTTAAGACCGACATACCTGCCCCTGATGAAATTTGAGGTGTTGATGCATCTTGTACCGTGTTACTTGTTTCTTAATAACATTTTCCTTTGATATATATTCTGACGATGGAAGAAACCCACATTTGGCCTGGATGGTGAAGCATGTAAAAAGCATGTCAACTGGAAATAAATATAAGAAAAAGAAAGGAAGCTTCAAATGTACCTTTATCTCCACTGCGATACAGCTGCTACCTCTAGGCTTTCCTGTGATTAGAAAATTTAGTGTAAGAAAGTACAAATTAAATGCAGGAAACCTACCATAGAGTTCTTAATAGCCTAGCACAACCCAATGGAAACCACTACTGGATCATGATACAGGTTAGCATTACTGGACCAACTATCCATTTGAACAGAAACCAAAGCTTTTGCAGTGAAACTAGATCGCATCTACACTACAAATCTGTAAAATACAAGCAACATAATTTTCTATCTTTCAGATTAATGGAGCTAGGAAAATCCCTAGTATATGTATCCATGCAAACACATCCCAAGTTTCAAAGGAAGTGCGACTTTGGCATAAAACAGTACTGTCACTTTGGAGGTTGGGGCAACTATCTTGATCCTACCATTTGGCTGAGGCAAGTAGCACTACAAATCCTATACCACCATGGATGCAATGCAAGCTATTTTTCCAAGACTTATGAAATCGCAGACTTAAAAACTTTACATGCAAAGAAGCTCAATAACCATGTAATACAAATACTCCGTCCCAAAATGTAAGACAATTTTTTACACTATTCCATCCAAGGCTTGGTGCATTAAGAGGGAAAGTTTTAGTTTCTTAAGCTAGGAAAGCTTTGAGTCATACTCATAAGAGATGGAATGCACTGTAATAGTAGGGTTCAGATTCCAAAACTTTACCAGAAAATAAGGAGTGATCAGAAATTAGAAGGGCAGAATCAGCTTTGGTATCAATTGCGCTTGCATTCACTCGCCAAGCAGGACGGGCACTGAGCACATTCTTTCCAACAATCTCCAGAAAATCCTTAGACACAGAGACACGAACCTACACCACAAAAAAATGACATTATTTGACATATATTGAAGCGGATCCAGAGAATAATGCCTTTTGAAAGATCTTAACAAAAGTGACAGCATATCTTTATCCAAACTCAATAGGTTGCACACTGATACCATGTTGTCCTTATAGACCAGATTAACCAAAGTGATGCTAACGTTAGGACATTTTCTCACTGTTTCTAGAAGAACACAGAATTTGGAAGTATTTTAAAAAAAAATGATGGTAAACTTATGGCAAACATATAACTTCAACAAACATAATTGGGTCGAATATAAAACCGTACCCCGCCATCAACATGATCGTGCCCCAGATGTTGGCTCATGACATGTACTGCATAAGCTTGTGCCACAGAACCTTGCTTGACAGACTCGATCAATTCTGGGATGTCACCCCACACGAGCTGCTCGTAGCTTGAGAAGTTTACACAGTTTGGTGCTGGTTGTGCCTTGTCATTTAGGACCTTCTTGGCCCGCAGTACCTTGCCAAGCTGTATGCAAACCAAAGGTAGATCAGCAGAGTATAACCCCTATCAGCTCTAAATGTATCATACGGAAGCAAAATGGGGAATCATTGGGAACCAACTACAGATAGGATGGCTGTTTCCTGGTTAGAAATGGCTAAAAAACTGGTAGGGGACCCCTGCTCTCATGTTTCAATAATAAATTGAAAGCAGATGCCTAAATTAAGCGGGCAGCCCTACACATAATTTATTGATTGCTACAGTGATGAGTGCTTAATTATCAAACAGAGCACTGGGGACAAGTTAGCATCTCTGATTCTAGGCCACCAACTTCCCCGATCGGTACACCAATTAATCTAGGCAGGGACAAACGCATCATACCAAGTCCAGAATCTTGCAGTCAATAGATGAAAGCTAAGTAGTACCCAACAGCACAGCAGAACGAGCCTACACAGAGCAGAGCAGAGCAGAGCATACCATGGAGGGCGAGGAGCCGGTGTAGCTGAGGATGAGATTGGCCGCGCCCTCTCCCTTGTACACCCAGTCCGCGGCATCACACGCCTGCAGCGCCACCTCCATCGCCGCCCGGAATCTGCAGCCAGCACGGGATCAGACGAGTGGATCCGCGCGCAAGAGAGAGAGAGAGAAAAGGCAGTCGGAAAAAGCCCCCCCAAAAAAAGTCGGCAGAACGGGACAGATGATGAATGCATCTAGACATGGGCGAATTTGTCGTTTGCTCTGCTGCTTCACGCCGCAGGCCCGCAGCATGGCCCGTGGCCGAAATCACGCGCGAGAGAAGCTAACCAAGCTTGTCTCTGCTCGGCGCCGCATTCCGTCGAGCAGATGGCGTGCGGGAGGGAGGACACGGAGGATTCCGAGAGGAGAAGTGTAGGCGGGCGCGGGTGCTTACCGGCGGAGGCGGGGAGCAGAGCTGCGCGGGCGCTGGCGTCGGAGCGCGCTCCCGCGATGGCCGGAGGAGAGTCGGGCCGCTGCAGCCCGCGGCGGAGACGGGCCGGCGCTCGCTCGTGTCGCCGCCGCTGCCGCTCGCTCGCTCGCTCGTGCTGCTGAAGCTGCCGCTGCCGCTGCCGCCCCAGTTGCGCGGTTGGAGGAATCCGGGCCCGGAGGGAGGAAAAGGAAGGCTGCAGATTCCCGGGAAGCCGAAACGTGGAGGAAGAGTGGACGCCACGCGGACGGGGCGCTTGCATGTGGTTCCAGTGAGACAGACAGCGAGCCGATGCTCATGGTAGCATCAACTTGTCGCGCGTGATCTGTGACCATGAGCTCCTGTACCCACTACCCACCCCACCTACCTGCGCTCAGTGCTCCCTCGCTCGCTTTGATGCAACGCATCAACACGTCTTTCATCCCCCCGAAATTTACCGGAATTTGATAAAATTGTGTGCTTGTGTGCTACTGTCCTAGTATGAAAAACGCTCTTATATTACAAGGCGAAGAGACTTCCATTTTTTTTGTCGAAGTGCAAACAAAGATGTGCCCTTTTGTCAAAATTTTCTAAAAATTTACGACCTGCAAAGATTACAGCAACCGCCTCAACTCACAAGTGAACTGCACAAAATTCGGAATCCAAATAATATAACAGAATGAACCTTGCGACAAAAACTTAAAATAACAGAACTGCCCCGGGTACCATCGCTAAAACAACTGATGGTATCCTCAAAATCATCGCCACGTTGAGAATGCCAACAGCCGAATGGCTCTTGGCAACAGGATGACCGCCGTTAACAAGTTAAAGCAAAAAAGAAGAAGAAAAACTATCGCTAGTTGCAACGCAAGATTTGAGCAGCACAAATTTTACACAACGCGCACAGGGTTAAACATCAAAATATATATAGGGATCCCGTCGAAATACACAGGGTAAGCTAAACAATAATGGAAGCCAGAGCTGTACTGGGTGAGAAACGGAACAAACTGTTCCTGGAACAATTGTTCTGCTCTTACAGGATCTACTTTTCTGGCCGCTACAACTACCTCCCACAATGTTACATATCGCAGTCGCAGTACAAAGAGAAGTAAAATGCCGGAGGAGGAGACACTCAGGAGCATGGGTGAAACTGTACTACAATAGAGTTCAGAGGCAACAAAGTTATCCATTGGCCCAATATAAGCCCCGAATTGAGTCTGCCTACCAAGCAGGCAACCCTCCAGTTTTCCAAAATTTCCACCCGTAGCTTGGATGGATAGCTTGATACTGCGCACAGCAAAATACGAGGTTGCACATCACAGCACTTCATGCGCGTGGCGGTAATATCTATTAATGTACCTCGCCTGCAGAGTACACAATATACACAGAGTTAAAATGCAAGGCTTGTTCGACAAATAGTCCTTTCTAAGGAATACAGAGCAATGCTGCTGCATACCTTTACTTGGCTCACATCAGGAGTGTCATCGGTTTTTACAGGATAAAATTTGTAAAACCGGATATTTTCAAATGCCTCTTTCAACTTTGGATCCATATCATCAATAGCTTTCTTTCTCGCTTCTTTAGCCTGCATAAGGTTTTGGAGAAACATTTGAGTAACGAATAAATTAAATTCTTTGGTGAAGGTAAATTAATTAACATTTTGCTTGATTGCCAACCTGCTTCAGCTCTCTCTTCCTTTCTCTAACTCTCTCCTTTATGAAGTCCTGTTAACGAAACATTCCAGCAAAATTAGGAAAACAAGGTAATCAGCAGACTATACTAGGTTATTCGCTACAGCAGAGCAAGGACAAAAAATATTGGATGTGCACCTTGAATTTTTCCTTCTCATCCTCCGGCAAGACCTCGTCTTTGACTTTCTCATCAATAAAATCCTGCACCGCAGTGCAATGGTTAAAAAAGATACATTTCCATGGATACCATAAGAAACACAACAAATTTCATACAAACCTCCATATCATCCATTTCCCAGTCGAAGTCGCATACTATCTGCAACAAGCAGCAAGAAGTAAATACAGTAGTTTATAACAAGAATTAACAGCCACTAGAAATAAAAGCCGAAGAGACAACAAGAAAGCAGCGTTTAATTACACTACTTAGAATAATTTTCGTGAAGCATTAGCTAAAAGCGGGTAATGGTATGAGCAGTTCTTTGTTTTATCCCTTCATAGATACCAAACCTAAGAAATATGTGCTACATTTTTGGGGTAACAACTTCTCAAACTTATGGCATGAGCTACCTTAAGTTTGAGAAGTTGTCTGGGATAAATCATGCTCATGACGGAAACATAAGAAATATATTACACCCCATCACTGGCATCACACAGCTACATCAACACAAAAGATAATCGACTCATAGGCTTGTAATAATACAACAGATACAGGCAATCTACATGTACATAGAAAGAAGTCAAAAGGTCAACTCGAGATATGTCATGCAGATTCTCTCATAAGCCAAGTTACCAAACATTCCATAAATAACTAAACCCTCCTTAAAGGTTTACAAGGCCCCTAACCAAATTCAAGAATTTGGCAAATACAAGGCTCCTTGCCTTCCCCAGGTCTTCAATTAATTATTGTTAATTGATTGTCTTTAATTGGCACATTGGCAAGAAAATGCCATGTTGCTATTTTATAATGGTACCTTTATCGTTGATTTGAGTAACAACTATTTTATAATGTTGACATAGATTATAAAGGCCATGTTGCTACACACATGGTACCTTTGTTGACTTCTCTATCAGCAATTATGAGATTATGGCTCCTCTATGAGCAAATAATGAACAGCCAACTTCCGAGGAAAAATAAGAGAAGCAACAAACATTCATGACAATTTAGACAGTAGTTCTAACATGGTGTTATAGACCTTGTGAAAGAAGCTTACCGGGGGTTCTAGAGGATACATGATATTGACTACTGTGTCATCTTCATCTTCAGGAGGACTAAGTGGCATATAATCTGCAAGATTTTTGCAACAGGGTAAGTGTTCCTGCCTCTTGCCTCAGAAAAATATATTATATTGCAATAGGTTCATGAGCACATCACATTACTATCAAGGGAACCATACTAGTAAATATTTTCAGATATATATAGAGGGATTAAACAATATAGTCAACTAGTTGGGTTCTTCATGTGATCAATACCCTTCGCATATATTTAACTCGCACTACTCTATGCTTGTTTCACAATTGCTCATCTTGAAGGTACAAACACCACCAAAGGAGATCCCAATACACAGTGAAAAATTGGGCTTGGCTAAGATGGTATATAGTGGAATCAAACCAAATTGTTTCAAATCAACCAATATGTATTTCTAATCAATGATTATTAAATATATGCCCCACCATTCACAGCTCTAAAAGTGCAAGGCTATAGACGCGACACCATCTCCTGTCTGGCATTTTTTTAAACATGGATGCCATTTATAGTTTTTTATAAATGAAATGTCATTCGTCCAGCAGAAGAAAAGCACCAAACTAAACATCCATCAAAGTCTCAATGAAGTACCGTCCCAATGAGACAAAAAACGATAAGCAAAAGGCTTCACATCCAGACATACTATTGCATAGCAAAACATTAAATTAAGACGTACTCCCTCCGTCCGGAAATACTTGTCATCAAAATGGATAAAAGGGAATGTATCTTGACGTATTTTAGTTCTAGATACATCACTTTTTATTCATTTTGATGACAAGTATTTTCGGACGGAGGGAGTAGTTGTGATCATGTATTGCAAATATTAAACTAAGACATAGTCATGGTCATATTTAAATTTAATATTAAGGGGGAAAATGAACCATGTAGATTACACATTCTTGGACTGACCCAAGAAAGGATAAGTACAGAAACGGAACCACAGGATCCAAAAACAACAACAGATATTTCAGTAGACACAAAGCAGGCCTATAGAAACAATCAAAATTCAGCTTACAAGGCATGCAGTAGTCAAACTTCTTCACTCGTTCTTCTTTGAGATGCTTCAGGGCAGACCTGCCATATATATATAATTAGGATGCTGGGACAAGTCAGGGAAAAACATATAGAAGTTTAAGATGGGAGCATTCCGTATGGTGATAACATTCCCAACAAATAATAATAAATAACTGATAGTAACAGAGCTCCCTCAAACATGAATAGTCAGTATTGTAAAAATACCAACCTTCGCTGAGTGCAGCCAAGAGTGAATATTTTGGTTTTCAAACTGTCAATTCTAGTTAGCCTGAAAACAAAGCGGAAGCAAAGTAAACAAACACACAACTTCGCCCAAAAGATAATATAAGACATATAGCTGAAATAAATAGAATGTTAGTACCGGTCCTCTAGTGGAACATAGGGCACCCAAGCCATTTTCATCACCCTCATTGGTACTATTTCTTCATTTTCCCTTTGGACAGAATTTATACCAATTTTATCTGATGGAGGGAAGGGGCAATCAACCTGTACAAGAGTAACAAATGCAAGAGCTATAAAATCCATTGACCAGTGAACAAACAAGAAAGCTATCATATCTTCAGGAAGCAAAAAATCACAATGTACAGGTACACGACGATCTGCACGCGGGGGGGGGGGGGGGGGGGGGGGGGGTCTGCACTGTGGGTTCGATACCATCAGCAAAAGTGCGGCAAAAACACGTAGCTTGCATCTCCAGGGTTTATAGGAGAAAAAGGGAACCCCAGGCAAAATAGTCATACTTCAGACTGACATAACAAAGGTAGATGGTGTCCTTAGCAGAATCCAGACCAGCGGGAGTTTTATGCGCATGAGTTAGCACAACTAGGGAAGTAAGATAAGATAAATATAAGCAAGACTAAAAAAATATTCACCAGAATAGCAGATCATGATCTCAGACACCTCGTTAACATTAATGGGATAGATTAGTGGAGCAAGCCATTTAATAGGATAGATTAGTGGAGCAAGCTATTTAATCATTGTCTACTGATGAAAGTCATGTGATTATTAACCGAGTGCACTTGGTCTTTTTTATCTTCATGTACAAACAAGCAAGGGCCATTACTGATTACATGCAAGATAACATACGTTCTATGTAATGCAAATAATATGGCTAGCAAAATCATGAGAAAACATGCAACTGAGAAAGAATTTAAAAAATGCGTCTTTCTATCAATCCACTCGAGAACATAAAATAGAATACCAAAGAAAATGAAGAGATAAATTCTCAGGTAAAAGGAATGGATGGAAACTTACCACAACTACAACTGGAATAAGCACTATCTTCGATTCACCGCCAACATTCAACAGTTGAGCTGCATAGCAACAGAAATAAACCCATTAGACAAATTATATAAAACCATGTAATCCACAGGGATGCTCAGGGAATTTTTCAGTATTAATAAACTGCTGCCAAATAGCTCTAAAGGATAATATAGAACTACATAGACCGTCAGCCAGCCAGTGCTAAAATACTACTTACGCTCAGTGCTGCCAAATACATAGACCGTCTTCCCATACAGTTTCCCCCCTTCTTCTAGAGCTTTCTGTTCACCAACAATAAAGAATGTGTTACAATGCAAGGAAACATCATATTTAAGGGGAAATTTGAAGATTATATATTCATCATACCTCTAAATTTTCAAAGTTCCAGTTGAACTCTTTAATCTTATCAATATTTTCCCACTGCAGATGAAACCAGCATTAAAAGTAAGGCCAAATGTGTATGACAGGGAAGTATTATGCATGTTTGCATGTGATTGAAAACAAGAACATGAATGCGCACAAACCTCTGTCCCTATAGGAAAAGCCGACAGCCAAAGATCCTCCTGAAGATAGTAATAGAACGTCAGGCAATATGCAGAAAACGAAATACAAACAAGGGCACAAAGCATACGCCCTTCCTTCAAGTGAAGCATCTAATGAGTTCAGCCAAAAGAGCTAACTCATAGCACAACTTGAACGGAATGGCCACATCACAGTTAAAGCTAGGGGGGTTGCATTGGAAAATCTGACTATCATTAAGCAGGGGAAACGTTCTTTTTAGTAATTTGCACTTTGAATCTGGGTGAGACATGCGTAGGAGACAACCATTATGCTAATTGTCTGCACTTATGCTATTATTAGGGACAGGAAAACATCCTGTAAACAACCATCTCGTAGACGAGAGCACCTGAGCATACGACGATTTGCTACCGCTGCCAGCGGGTCAACTTCAGTGCAATGCACGGCGCGGCATTCCAGGAGAAAACAGAATCACAATCAAATTGACAAGTACCTCACTCTAACCAAATCTAGATATTTCAGCAGAAGGGAACAGCAACACTATCAACCAGATCGCCATCCCCTTCCCCTGATTCGACGAGCGTAAAGCTCGCGGCGGCAGCAAAGAGCAACGGCACGGACACGGACGCGCGCTAAGCCGTAGCAGCAGGGCCAATCAAGCCCGCCACCGGCCGCCTATGCAGGGACCTAGCGAACCCGAAGCACGCAATCGAGGGCAGAGGGCAGGAAACCGTCGGGAAAGCGTCCTCACCAGATTCCTCGGCTCGTGGACGTACTCCGGCTCCGGCTTGGGCTTGGGGGGCGTCTTGGTGCGCTTCGGCCGGCCACCGTTCGCCGCCGCCGCCTCCGCCTGGCTGTCGCCGCCCGCCGCGGCCGCGCGCTTCCTGCCTTTGGCGCGCGCCATGCTTCTCTCTCTCGATCTCTCGATGTGGATTGCTAGGGTTAGGGTTTGGTCTCGATTGGGATTTGGGGATTTGGGGATTTGTATTTATGCGCCGGGGAAGGAGTGGGAGTGGGACTCGATTTGGGGGAACGGCGCGTGAAATCGACGCGGACGCAAATTTGAAGCGTGGAACCGACGGGGGAACGGAGGGGAGGGAGGGGGAGAAGGGGGTGGCGGCGCTGGCCTCCGTGGCGTGGGGTGCGCGATGGGCTTCTGAGCCGTCGGATCTGACGGGGGCGGCCCTGGCCCGTCGGATTCAGCGTGGGGGCCGGAGGTGGTCCGGATTGCGCCAGTGGGTGCCCTCGCGTGGAAACTATGCGACCTTTTTTTTTTATCGGCGGTGGGTGTGCGCTGTCTGTTGGAGAAGCCAGATTCAAAATTAGTGACCATGACATGTGGGACCAGGACCATGCGGCCAGATTCAAACAGAGGGGCGTGCGGTGTTTTTTAGTCTCCGTGACGTCGTCCTTTGGCCCACGGTTTCCAGGCGGCCAGATCGGCCCACGGTTTGGGACGTGGACGCCGCATGGGCTCCTCAGCCTTGTTGTGCGGTATTTGTGTCTCAAACAAAATGTTGTGCGGTATTTTGTCACTCCGGTCCCTTACTTTGCACTGTTTTGCTTTGTTAAGGGAATGGCTTTTTTCCATGAGCATGTCTCGATGTACCATATTTTCAGAGAGCATCTACAGTCGGATATGTCAAATATGACCCCTCAAACGCCCGCGGACGCGCCGGTAGTAACCGGACACGCCTCAAATTTCACGAGTTGTATCCGGACATCTCATACTAGATTCTTAAATCCATATACAAATACATGCAAACTAAATAAACATACGTACTACGTCGATCACCTAGCTGCTCGTCATCGGAGATGTAGACAATCTCCGTGCCCGGCTTCGGCAGCATGGGCGGCAGCTGCAGCTCCGGCCTCCTCCGTCTCTATCTCCACGTCGAGTTCGGCGAAGAGCGCGTCGGACGCCGCCTGCTCCTGCCGGAGGAACGCCCGGTTGGCCTCGACATAGGCCTCATATTGGATGGACTCCAGGATGCCCTGCTGCTCCGCCATCTCCTTCGATTGGGCGCCTGCTCCATGTTGAAGCCCGACAACTCCTGCTCCAGCAGCTCCGGCTCCGACTGCTCCGCCTCCATCGGAGCCAGCTTCTCTCCCTCCTATTCCGCCGACTGCTCCTTCTCCGGCTCCGACGAATCCAGAGGCAGCCCGACACCGATGTGGGCGGTGCACGTGGCCTGTCTTGCTCGTATCTCCTACTGGATCTCGTACCGGTGCTCCGGCGTGAGCATTGCGTAGTAGGTAATCTTCCTCCAAACCATGGCGAAACCGCTGGAGCGTAGGCAGAGCACCGGAGCGGGGGGGGGGAGGAGGTGGATGGGCTCAGATTGGCGGCGCGGAGAGGAGGGAGGTGGATGGGTTAGGGTTGCGGGACGCCGGCCGACTTAAATAGCCGGATTTGGTCTCGGGCAGCGAGCCGGAGCGGCACCACGCGGCGTTCACACTGTGGCGACGAAGGGGGCGTCCGTCGGACTGCCGGGTTTCCGGACGTTTCCGCATGGACCCCGTCGTCAGACGGGCGTGGCGGGCGTGCCTAGGCGCCCCCATATCCGCCCCATATTTAGGCTGGATATGACAGGTGCCGGTCAGCCCGGGCGTTTGAGACTCGTTCGAGGGGCCTATCTGGGTCGAAAAATCGTGACCAGAGAGTGACCGGGCGGGCTGCCCGGGTGTTTGAGGCCGGCTTGGGGCGCTCGTCTGTAGATTCTCTTAGTACCTTTCCATGAAAAGGCCCTCATCCACTGCTCAAGCGTCTCCAAAACCCAGTCATGGACCTCCATGGCGAGTAAATGGTCGATCTGTCTGGCAGCAAGGACCAACTTTATCAGAACCAGCCTCCCCGCCCTATTGATGAACCCTCTCTACCGAGCAGGGATGAAATTGAGCCTTACATAGAAAATGGGCTGCCTGATCGAAATCTGCGTGACATGATATTTGATAGGGCATTTGTGAATGCTTCAGGTTAGGATTTTCAACACTCGCTCCTTATCTCCAATGCTTTCTCTAATGAGAACAACCCAAGATTCGCATAGTTCACCTGGAGATCTAAGGCCTCTCCAAACGCCAAAAGCATGTATCTCACGCATAACTGATCAGAATTCAGCGATCACAGGAACAACATGACATCCTCAGAAAGTAAGAAAACTTTTATATGTTCCTCCAAGATCATTGGAACAAGTGCAAACGTAACTTCCATGGTGATGACAAACAACAAGGGGTGGGATAGGATCCCATTGCCTCAAACCTCCAACATGATCAATCATTCTGCATGGAACACCATTGTTGATCACCTTTGAGCTAAAAGAGGACAAGAGGATTGCAATCCACTTAATTCGTCGTGTTTTCAATCCTATCAGAACTCGAATAGAAAGGCCCAAGAAAGAGAATTGAATGCCCTGGAAATGTCCAATTTCAACAAAACTACTGGTTCATTCCACGCAGGCAATCTCCGGGCCACTTGCCTCATCAATAAAAAAAAATATCATGTAGGTTCCTCTTCTTCATGACCGAGTTCACTCCATTTTGAGTTTATACAAGGAAAAAAGTTTGATGCTCCAGTTTGGCTTGTTCATTGTGTTTTTACACGTGTTGAGTACGACCATCTATCTTAGTCTCAAATATGATCAGGTGCGCCACAATAAGATAACAAGCTTCAATCGTGCAATATAGTTGGTTATGGCATGGGAGGAGGCAAGTGTACAACAAGAAGGTAAAAAAGTCATCATATATGCTACAATGGAGCTTTCTAAGCAGCGTGGCTTGGTCGAGTGTACGACACACGCCAAGACTATGTACATCGTGATGAACTTGGTGCATGATATGATGTTTTATCAGTGGAAACTCATTGAACAAATGTGTCTTTATTCGCTCCATAGTTCGCCAAGATAGTGAATAAGCTAGGATATATGGGGACATCACTCAAATCTCAATTTACGGTAGCTAAGTTGTGTCATGCTGAATTCATTTTACATCATGTTGTAGACAAATAACCATGAAATAAAGCAAGGTGTTGAATAGAGGAAAAAACAAAGTGTGGTCAAGCATTGTTATCAAAATCCATGCAATGGTAAATGAAGCAACTTACACCAAGTTATCATCCTACGACAAGTAGTAAGTGTTTTGTTGCCAGGAATTACAACACTCGATGTCCATGTGTATGACAACCACATAAAGCTGAAGGTGTCATGGCTCAATTGAATGTCACATTGAGAGCACCGCATGTGTCAATTAATGGCGTATGTGCTATTGTAATGACCGCTAAATACTAACATTCGTCATGTCACTTTGAGCCATCGCTCAACATCCGCGTAAGTGTTTTTGTTATGTGACACGTGTACATCTCGCACATACAAACCTACCATCATGTTAAGAGGAGATGAGAATAGGAAACATCAATAAATCATGGGTTCATAAGGGGTCTAATGTGTCAATATGTGAAATACGCATGTAAGTGACAAAAAAATTACTCCAAGTTAATTGTCGATACAGTTACATGCAATCTTTGTGAACTATCTGCATGCATCTTTGAAGTCCATCTTTTATATCTTTTTAAGTTGCCATGAGTTAGGCTCTCATTTCCTTCTTCTCTTTTCTGTTTCCTATTCCCCTTCTTCTGAGAGTCTCTTCCTTCTCCCCGTCTCACTTCTTCTCTTTCTCCGGCGATGTGCTGCCTGGAGTGGGGATGGGAGAGGATCTCGGGTCAGCCATGTATATGGAAAATGTAGGGACATGGTTGTCTTAGAGATTACTAACCTTGAGTCGTTAGGGAGCTCATCACCCGAGAAAGCGAGGAACTTATGGTAGCTAGCCTCCTCATCCCCCTACTAACACGTGGGAGCGAATGGTCGGTGGTATACTAGGCTCTTGCTCTGTCAATAATCCCTATAGGCACATGGATCGTCTTGACATGTTCTTTTCCTTCCTCCATTGCCACCAAGGTGGTAGAAGGGGATGTCAGGATTAGGATGGACTAAGTGGATTGGGTGCCCCAAGGGGTGTTCAAGCTAACTACGGCGATCCTCATCTTCTCATATGCACAATGATGACTTTCAGCCAGGATTTTTTTGCGAGAAACTTCCAATCTATTCATCCCCACTCATGGCAGTATAAAGAAGACCAGAGGTAAAAAATTACAACTAGGTCCATGGACCACCTAGCGACAACTACAAGCACTGGAGCGAGCCGAAGACGCGTTGTCGTTATCGCTCCTCCCTCATCGAAGCCGGGCAAACCTTGTTGTAGTAGACAGTCGAGAAGTCACTGTGTTAAGGCCCATATGACCAACACACGAGAGCAACAACCATCGCCGATGAAGAAAGTCGTAGATTGGAAGGATCATACCTATAAACACCCAAACGAAGACGAACAAAAACCGGATCCAAACAGATCCACCAAAGACCAGCATTGACCTAATCCCACGAGATTCGATGAGGACACACCTCCACATGCCCTCCGGCAGAGCTAGACACACCATCGAGATGAGGATAGAACGTAGGAGACATTATTCCTACCGAGGGACATCGTCGTCACCACACAACCCCAACCAAGATGTTGAACCTAACAAGAACGATAACAGGGTCCCTCCCGCTGGCAGGGGCGCGAGGTCCTCCACACCTCCAAGGCTGAAAGGCCGTCGGAGGTGAGGTGGACTGGCGACCCCAACGGGAGGTGGAGGAAAGCCTGGAATCGTTTCTTGTGGAGGCGGAAAGAGACGAGATAGGTTGAGAGATAATTGAGTTGTGTTTGCGTCTAGGATTGAAGTTATAATCAACAGTTGTCCCTAGCCTGCATTTATGATGGCCGGGGTTGATTGTTGGCGACGCAGTAGCTTGGTGTTAATCACCTTTGCATCCTTCTTCAATCTCGAGGAATGGGATGCCTTCCTCCCTTGTCGAGCAATGTAAAAGTAAATGGTCGGAGGTGATGCCATAACATCTCCGACAAGGTATGCAAATTTCAAGACCGAGTTGTAACCTAGATGTTCTTATAATCCTTTAGCACACTGTAATATACTTATCAACTTTGGTGAAATAATGTCAGTTCTAGGACCATGGGATCACATCCAGTTGTTAGAAAAACAAGGACAAGAGGCATAAGAGCATCCACAGCCGAGCGCTCCAAACCTGTCTCAAACGCCCGGGCAGACGCCCCAATAAGTGACCGGTCAAAAAAACTGAAGAAATATGCCCTAGAGGCAATAATAAAGTTGTTAGCGAATGGCGAACCCACCCTCCCACCCACCCTCCGGCGACTCCTCCCAGCGATCTCCTTTCTCCTCTAGTAACATCTAGATCTTCTCCGAGCATTGGATTTGGATTTCTCCCCTCTCTCTTGGGATCCCATCTTCCATGAGTTCTGATGGTGGTGCAACTTTGGATATGGATTTCTCTCATGGTGTGGCTTTTGCTGATGAGGTTTTTAGATCTTCCGGTCTTTCGATCCACCCTTTGGAGGGATCACGTCCTTTCATCCTGGTTGTCTCTTTCAGTCGGCATGATTTCCGGCTTGATGAAGATTCTGTGGCTGCGGCGCTTGAGGCAGCTTTAGGGGGTTCTGCAATTGATCTCATGGTGACATATATCAAGGATAAGGTTTTCTCGTTTGTGGTGTCATGCAAGGAGGTTGGTTTTCATGTTGTTGATTCACGTTCTTGCGCTTGCACTCAATTCAAATATTATTTTCATCTCTAGGGAAATGGTGGGCCGAATTGGTGGCGTGAGTTTTTGATCTGGAAAAAGGAGTGTGATGCTGAGTGGATCCTTGTTAGCCCTACTAAGCGACGTGCTACTCTTGGCATGTTGGCTATGCATAAGCCTCCTGTGAAGTCTGCTATCAGATCTGGTAATTCTACTCGCAAAAATCTTTCATTTGCCACGTTCCAGAACTATGATGCATGTAAGGGTTATCATTATCCGGCTACTCGGAATTGTCTTGAATTAGCTTCTATGTCTGGTTATGATCTCCCCCCTAAGGAATGTGTTGTCATTCAACTAGGACTGGGCATTCGGTTACACCGAACCGATCGGTTCGGTACCTCGGTTAATTTTGGAATTCGGTTTACAAATTTTACTGACCGATCGGTATTCTGAGAAACCAATAACCGAGAGTTCGGTCCATCGACGATTCGGTTCGGTGGTTGGTATAACCGAAGAGAGCCGAGATTGGTGGAGAGGAAGAGATTCAATCCAATACGCCAGCCGTGAAGGAGAGCCATGGGCGCCGCTGGACACAAGCGTGTGGGAGGCATGGCCGTCTGGCGCCGCGTGGGAGCTATGGGCGATGGGTGCGCTGCCGTATGGGAGCTACTCGTTGGAGCCGGCCGACCGCCGCCTGGAGCTAGGCAAATCGGCAACGGCGGCGCTGCGTGATGTGCCTCAACTCTGGAGCGGATTAGGATAAGCTGCAGTTACTGTGCCTGCACGTGGATGAGAAAAGGGTAGGAAAAGGCTTCGTGTGGTGTTGGATGGTCTGTCTCATGTGGGTGGATGGGCTATTGGGCTTTGTATGGTCTTTAGTACGGCACAGTAGTATTTCAGTCAGTTCGGGGATTCGGTTAACAAACTCCAACAACCGAATTCACCGAGCTAAATTTGGTTTCTGCCATTTGCCAACCGAGCTAACAACCGAATTCTCGGTGCTCGGTTTTTTTGGCTTCGGTCTTGGTTTTTTTGGCTTCGGTCTTCGGTTCTTGGTTTTTATGCCCACCCCTACATTCAACCCCCGCCGCCGGTGGAGCTTCAGTGGACGGTGGCCTCGCCGTCGATCACTTTTGGCACGGTCGTTCCTATTCGATCGTCTTCTCCGGAACCCCTGACTCCATTTCCGGCGCAATCTTCGGGCGGGTTAGCTGCTGATTCGAATCCTGCCATGTTGGGCTCTTCGGACTTGGTTGTCACTGGTCCTTCGCCCACCTGCCTTCCCAGGCCCAGGTTTTCTCCATCGAGTGGCGGCCAAATCTCTGTGGAGCCTAGTTCTCCTGTTGCTGCTCTTTCTCCAGCTGGGCCTGTTAGCCCCTCAATGATGAATATTCCTTCCACACAAAAGGCTCTTGATGCTTTTGAGACCATGGTCAATGACATGGTGGACCAAGTGCTTACGTGTTCTCGTTGCTCTTTGGGGGGCCACCTGTATGTCAGCTGCTCCTCTTCCGTTGGATGTTTGGCTTGTGGAGATCCTGGTCATTCCAGGAAGGACTGCGCGTATATTGCGATTGAAAAAGGTTTATGTTGGAAATGGAGCATCCCGCTATCTCGGATAGGCCGGTCTCTCCTTCCTGCATTGGGAAGCACGCACTGCCGCCACCCTTGCAGGCCTGCCCTATCACATCACCATTAACCTGCTTGCCGTCTTGCGCTCCGCACACCCCAGCTAGTCCGCCTCCTCCGACGCCCCCGCTTCCTTCCTCGCCACCGCCGGCGGCTAACTTCGCCCTGGATCCGGAGCGCTATGTGCCGGTGGGGCACCACATCATCAACAGAGGTGTTCATCGTCTTCCTTGTACTTTCGTCACGCCTCCTTCGCCCATTGTTTGTTCGCATGAGAGCTTCATGATCGCCGAGGTTATGCCGGCTCCACCTTTGGCTCAGATGGGTCAGGTACGTGAGCAGGTGGTTGAGCTTATCAACCACATCGTTTTTCATGTCCGTTCTGCTCAACCTTGGATTTCTGGAGTGGGTCTGTTTGAGGTTATAGATGCTGGTGAGTGTTTTGCTTTGATTCAACTGCCCCCTCATGATCTTGGACAGGATAGATTTGTTATCTTTATGAAGCATGACCATGGTGAGGGTTTTCGTGGGGTTCAAGGTTTTCGTGAAGGTTGCTTAATGTTTTTGGGTGTCCCCCTTGACCTGCGTAATACTGAGAATCTGCAGGCTGCTGTTAATACCTTTGGAAAATTCCACCATTGGATTAGTGATGACATGTATCTTGTTAGATCTGTTGTCTTTGCTTCATTCCTTGAGGACATTTTGGTTCCTAGAGACGTGGTTTTCTCTGATTATGCGGTCAGGGGTGGAGCTAAAGTTTCATGGACTGCCCCCTGCTATATCCTTGGGGCCAATTTTGCTGAGCAAATGCCGCAAGACAAAGATCCCATGCCAATCGACGGCAATCCTCACCCCTTGCCTGGGCAGTTAATTCATGAAGACAATATTTTTGCTCTTCCTCCATATCCAGCTCTTGGGTGGAATGATGTGCCATCGCCTCCGCCTCCTATGGATGATCTCAATCAGGGAGGTGGCTGGGGTTGGCATGCCCATGATCAGGTTGCCCAGGATGATCCGGTTCAAATTGAGGTGGTTCCTGACCAGGAGTCTATGGTCATTAACCAGCAGGATTTCTCAGACTCTGTTAACCAGTCGGACAGTCAAATCCAGCTTGCACCTCCTATGCATGTTTAGTTAAATGCTGCGGTTATTGTGGATGATCCACCAACTGTGGTTGTTGAGGCTGATCAGTTGCCTCCTGTTGTTATTGGCAATGATGTTTTGGTTGCTCAGCATGATGTTACACCAATGGTGCCAGATTTGGTTGTGGGTGATCTTCAGATTGGTGTTTAGTCTGTTGTTGCTGTTGATGTGAATGACTTTCAGATTGATGTACAACCTGTTGATCCTGATGCCCTGGCTATAGTGTCATACCAGCCCCCTGTGTTGCCACTACAAGATCTTATCGTTGGACGTGTGCATGTTGTTTATGGCCCACCTCTGCCTCCTGAGATGGCTTGGAGAAGGACTTTTGATACGCTTTTGGGTCGTTGCTCTACCCTCCAGGTTCCAAAGCCGGTTTGTCAGTCTTCGTTTGGCCCCCTAGTTCTTTCAAAGAGATCGTGGTCTCTGGATTTTGAGCAGGTTAACTGGGTTTCTGATATCCTCAGTGATGCTTCAGTCAGCTAGGTTGCCCCCTTGTCCACTTCCTCCCCTCCCCAGGGACTTGCTCGTGCTCTGTTTTCTGACAGCCAGCAGGAGTTGGAGCATGACCTCAGCCCGCAGTAGGTTTCTGTTCCAAGCCTCTGACGGACGATGATCATGATCGTCGTGCGCCTCCGGTGCCGTCGCCAACACCGCTTAGTCATATTCAACAAATTGGAGCGGACTTGGGTATCTCTGTTGACAAGCTCTCTGTGGATGCGCTTATGGCGGATCCCTCCTCTGCCAAGGACAAATCCTCTGATGTTTAGCTCGAGCTGTGCGAGCTGGGTGTGGTTAACCCATAACCGGACTAGTTATCATAGGTTTTATTTATGTCCTTTGTTTCTGGGATTCGTATGCGATCACTGTCTTTGCAACTTTCTTTTGTTGGGCTGTGCTGCAAGTTTGAACTGCTTTATGTGTTGCCTGCTATGTGGGCATGCTGTTAAATCTGCAACTGTTATGTTTTATGGATAATCGGTCTACTAGAAGTTGGCGTGTTATGTGTTGGAATGTTTGGGTCTAAATTCTAATGGTCGTCAGCATGCTGTTTGTAACAAGGTGGATGAAAGTCTGGCTACTGTTGTCTGTTTGCAGGAGACGAAAATGGAGTGCTTTGACTCCAGAACTGTCAGAAAATTTTGCCCTCGTTGTTTTGATTCGTTTGTTTACAGTCCTTCTGTTGGTGCTTCGGGGGGTATTGTTGTGCTGTGGAACTCCTCTGTCCTTATAGGGAGATTAATTGAGGTTAAGCAATTTGGCATTGTTGTGCATTTTACTTCCAACCACAACAATGAGCAATGGACCTTGGTCAATGTTTATGGGCCCTGTCGTGGCCAGGCTAGGGATGATTTTGTGGATTGGCTCTATAACCTATCCATCCCAGACTCTGAAAATTGGCTCATTTTGGGAGATTTTAATTTTATTAGATCAACTGAAAACAGAAATCTTCCTGGTGGGGATGCTAATGATATCTTCATTTTTAATGATATTATTGGGAACCTTGGTTTGCTGGAGTTACCTATTAAGGGGAGATCTTACACTTGGTCAAATATGCAGGATAATCCTCTTCTTGAGCAGCTTGATTGGTTTTTCACTTCTACTAATTGGATCACATGCTACCCCTCCACCCAGGTGTTGCCCCTTGCTAGGACTACCTCGGATCATGTGCCTTGTGTAGTGGCTATCAACACTTCTATCCCTAAGTGTAATATTTTTTGATTTGAAAATTATTGGGTGGAGTTGCAGGGTTTTATGGACTGTGTGTCTGCTTCCTGGGCTTCTATTTCTAGCAAAACCCACATCACGGCTAAAATTACTGATAAGTTTAAATCTTTGAGGAGAGATCTTAAAAGTTGGCACATGAACATCTCCAAAATGAAAACCTTAATTGCTAAATGTAATAGGGTAGTTCTCATCCTGGACTACTTGGAGGAGTTGAGGCCTCTTTATAGGCATGAGTTTAACTTTCGTAATGTGGTTAAGCTGCATGTGGAGCATCTTCTGCATCTTTAGTTTTTGTATTGGAAAAAGAGGTGTACTATCAGATCTATTAAAGTGGGTGAGGAGAACACTAAATTTTTTCATGCTTTGGCTTCTGAAAGATATAGGCATAATTCCGTTGCTTCTTTGCGGTTGGAAGATGGTACAATTGTTTCTGATCATACCAGTGAGCAAATGGCTGTTGCTATCTGCCAGAATTTTAAAAACAGGATGGGCACTCACTACTAGGGAAAAGCCTATACACAAAATCTTATCAGCAGCGCGCTTTAAAATAAGGCTACTGCTGCTAATTAGCAGTAGTGAGCTCAAGAATAACTCGCTGCTGAAATAAATATAGCAGTAGCGTGCACGCTCAAAGATGAGCTACTGCTATAATTCCCACGAGGCTGCCGTGAGGCTAGTTATAGCAGCAACGCGTTATATCGAAGGGCGCTACTGCTACGTAGCATAGTAGCAGTGCATTTCGCCAGTAAGCACTACTGCGAAGTTTACTACAAAATTTAGTCCCACCTCGCTCCGTGAAGAGAGTTTCTACCACCTTATATATGTTACTTCTCAAACTTTGACAAGCACTTGGTCTTCATTGAACTCTGTGTAGAATTTGTGGCTGCAATATGAGTCTTCACCTGTTCCTAAATCGATGAAGACTCATATTGACAAATCAGATTGTACACAAAAAGATCGTTGATGATCAATGTTTTTTTGATACATTGAACTAAGTCTATTTTTACATGCTGACACATAGTAGTAGCGCTTCTTTGTGAAAGGCGCTGCTGCTAGGTAGGTTAGCAGTAGCGTCTTTCTTTATAGCGCGCTACTGCTAAGCCATTCCATCTCCCACCCCCCGCCCATCTCCTCTATCCTATCCACTCATAGTCACACACTCACTGGATCCCCTCTCAATCCCTTGCACCGGTCCTCCCCCGTCGCCCCTCCTCCCTCTGCGCCGCCGTCACCTCCTCCTCATTGCTGGACTCGATACCGGCCTCCTCCTCCGTCCTTCCTCTCCACTCGCCGCTGACCGTCCCCTCCTCGCTCCGCCTTCCTCCTCCGTCCTCCCTCCACTGGCCGCCGGCCGGCCCCTCCTCGCTCCGCCTTCCTCCTCCGTCCTACTCTCTTCTTCCTCCTCGAGTCGCCGGTCCTTCTCCCTCCTGCCTGCTACATTTTGATTTAATAGGCTAGTTCATATGCAACATTTTGATTTAGTTGATATGATTTAGTTGATTTAGTAGGCTAGTTGATTTAGAACATTTTGATTTAGTTGATTTAGTAGGGTAGTTGATTTAGTTGATTTAGAACATTTTGATTTAGTTGATTTAGTAGGCTAGTTGATTTAGTTGATTTAGAACATTTTTATTTAGTTGATTTAGTAGACTAGTTGATTTAGTTGATTTAGAACATTTTGATTTAGTTGATTTAGTAGGCTAGTTGATTTGGTTGATTTAGAACATTTTGATTTAGTTGATTTAGTAGGCTAGTTCATTTAGTTGATTTAGAACATTTTGATTTAGTTGATTTAGTAGGCTAGTTCATTTAGTTGATTTAGAACATTTTGATTTAGTTGATTGTCCATCAAATTGCTTCTCGCGGAAGAACCAAAAATATCACATGCTACTGTTTTTCTTTCTTGTGAAGTGGATCGTTAATTCTTTGCTCATATTTCTGTAGGAAAAATGGCGCCACCACCACCACCACTATGTCGACTGTGCAAGTCAAGGTGCGCCAGCAGCCTTGCAACTGGCAAGCTGTTCAGCATCTATTTCCAGCCAAGTTTTCGTCATGCGGTGGTAAGAAATTAGATGAAATGTAATAACTATTTTATTTTTAGTGTTGGCATTACTGCATTGTGTCATTTTACTTATTTTATACAGATCGTTCCATGCAATGTGAGGTTGAAATTCAACAAGCTGACAGGAGAAACTATGACATTTGAGGCTCCCGGGGGCCGTACACTATGGAGGTCGAGAAAGGACGCAATATGTCGCAGATTGGAGGAGATGGATGGGCCCGTTTCGTCGCTCGCATGCGTCTTATTGGTGGTGAGTTGACCAGCTTCTCCTTCAGAGCAGAAAGACCCAAGCTGGCTGTCATTTATCTCAACCTGGTGGAAGATGATGAAGATGACGAAGATGATGAAGATGATGAAGATAATGAGGACCCACTCGATGAAGATGATGAGGACCAACTTCATGAAGCCATCGTAGCTCAAAGAACAAGGTTGAGCGAGGAGGAGGTGTCCAACCTGTGGGACATAATTCCGCCATGTGCTGACTTTGTCGGGGTGCCATTCGTGACCCGCCTGACAAATACCATGGTTGATCGACATGATATGGTATGTTATACTTACAAATGCAAATTATCCGATGAAATACTTAGTGTACAGTCCAATGATATGGTATGTTGTGTGGAATCGAGTCGATGATATGTTTTAGTGCAGAGTTCGATCACATGCTTATTAGTGTAGAATCTAAGGAAACTATTAATAGTGTAGATAATCCATATGTACTTATTTGCGAGGCTATTTATTAATTGATATGTTTTTCTTATTCCGAAATTGGCGAAGAGCATATCTATGAGTTATGGTATCGAGCCTGATGAAGAAGGCTCAGTTGGACTACGCCTTACTGCAAGGGGCTCCGTCACAACCTATACTTACCGCGTGGACACAGACGGTCGCACACACTTAAACTCGGTTGGGTGGAAGAAATTCCTCGATGGCAAGAATCTTCATGTTGGACGGGCCATCCTAATTACTATCAGGAACACCAACCTCCCAGGCTTGAGGATGATGATTATCTTCGATATCATCTAGAACTACATATATGTGTGTGGCTATATCATCTAGAACTACATATGTGTGTGTGTGTGGCTATATCATCTAGAACTACATATGATGATCGTCATCGATATCATCTAGAACTACATATGATGATCGTCATTGATATGACCTTGTACTGCTTGAGGATGCATGTTGACTATGCATGAAATTGTTATCTAGTACTCCCTTCGTTCCAAATTACTCGTCGTGGTTTTTAAAACCACGACGAGTAATTTGGAACGAAGGGAGTACTACCCAGTAATGGTTTATGAATTTGATATCTACTAGCAGTACCTAGTATCTAGTATCTGAAAGGGAAACTGAAAGGGATACGGGAAAATGATGAAATATATAGCAGTAGCGAGGGACTGCGAAATCGCTACAGCTAAGTAATAGTAGCACGTTCATAAAAAGCACTGTTGATATCGTCAACAGTAGTAGCGCGGGTACGGACCACACTACTACTATAAGTTAGCTGTAGCGCCTTATTAGTAGCGCGGCCACCCGCGCTGCTGCTAGCCCCAAAACCCGTGCTACTACTAGGGTTTTCCCTAGTAGTGACTAGTCAAGGTGTTGAAATGTCTTTTGATCTCTCTTCAATCCTGGACAGGGTGGAGGGCCTTGATTCCCTGACTAAAATGTTCTCCAAGGAGGAGATGGATAATACTGTTAAGGGCATGCCTATTGACAAGTCCCCTGGGCCAGATGGTTTTAATGGACTTTTTTTCAAAAAGTGTTGGCCCATAATCAGTAAGGATTTCTATGAGCTTGCTTCCGCTTTTCATGAGGGGTCTGTTAATCTGGAGAACATCAATTATTCTTATATCACCCTGGTTCCCAAGAAAATATCTCCTGAAACTGTTAATGATTTTAGACCTATCTCTCTCACTGGTATGGGAGTCAAATTTCTTTCAAAGATGGCTGCAAATAGATTGCAGTTGGATATTATGAGATGTTTGCATAAAAACCAATATGGTTTCATCAAATCCAGAACTATTCAGGATTGTGTTGCTTGGACCTTGGAGTACCTGCACCAATGTCATCAGTCCAAAAGGCCTATTGTGATTCTCAACTGGATTTTGAGAAAGCTTTTGATTCAATTGAGCATGATGCTATTTTTCAAATTTTGAGGCACAAGGGCTTTAATGAGAAATGCATTTTTTGGGTTAAGCGGTTCTTGGCTTCTGGAACATCTTCTTTCCTCCTTAATGGAGTACCTGGGAAGCAATTTGCTTGTAAGAAGGGGGTTAGGCAGGGTGACCCTCTTTCACCTCTACTGTTTGCCATTGCTGCAGATCTACTGCAGTCAATTGTGAATGATATGCATCATAAAGGGCTCTTACAGCTTCCTATTCCCTGCCATGACAAGGATTACCCAATTATCCAGTATGCTAATGACACCCTTATTATTCTGCATGCTGAGGAATCTCAATTGTTGTCCTTGAAGAAAATGTTGTTTTTGTTCTCAAAGTCCACTGGGTTGCCTGTTAACTATCATAAGTCATCTATGCTGCCTATTAATGTGGATTCAATGGAGATTGCTAGGCTGGCTGCAGTCTTTGGTTGTGTGGTTGGCACTCTTCCTTTTACTTATCTTGGGCTCCTTGTGGGAATTACCAAACCTAAGATCTTGGACCTAATGCCTTTGGTTGATAGTATGGAGAGGAAACTTTCTGTCAGCTCTTCTTTCCTTGCTCATGGAGGAAGGCTGTAGTACTTGATCTCTGCCCTCTCTTCTGTGCCATTTTTTTTCTTGTGTAGTCTGGACTTACCGCCTGGTATACTAAAGCAGTTGGAGAGAATACAGAGGCAGTGCCTTTGGAGGAAGTATGGGCAAGATTCTGGTTAGTCCTTGGCTGCTTGGGGTTTGGTTTGCAGGCCCAAAAACAAAGGTGGTCTGGGTATTTTGAATTTGAAGCTGCAGAATGAGGCTCTGCTTCTCAAACATGCCAGCAAGTTTTACAATAAAGTTGATGTGCCCTGGGTCCAACACATTTGGAATACTTACTACCATGGCAGAGTTCCTCATGCTACCATCATTTGTGGCTCCTCTTGGTGGAGGGATATATGCAAGTTAATGGATAAGTTCAGGATGGGGAGTGTTATGCATGTTAATAAGGGTGACACTATTTTGTTTTGGTCTGATTCTTGGTCCTTGGGGGACTCTAGTATCCCTCTTGACCAAAGGTTTGCTAGGCTGTTCTCTTTTGGCATTGATCCTCTTAACTCTGCTGCTGAGATTTTTGACTTGACTGAGCTCACTTCCTTATTTCATTTACCTCTCTCCGAGAGAGCTTTTGGAGAGCTATAGTCTTTGCAAAACCTGCTCCTGCATTCCAAGCATAACCTAGAGTTGAATGATACTTGGGTGTGGAAATAGGATGGCAAGGGTTATTCTGTCAATAAATATTACTCCTTGCACAAGCATATTGTGTTCAACCCAATTTTATCTTGGGTTTGGGCTAGTTGTTGCACTATGAGAATCAAGTTCTTTGCTTGGATGATGATCATGGATAGGCTGAACACTTAGGATATGCTGGAAAGAAGACACCGGAATGTATCTGATTCAAACCTTTGTGTACTCTATCCCACACGCACCAAGGAGGATAGAGATCATCTCTTCTTTCAATGCAATTTTAGTTGCAGGGTCTGGAATTATCTCCAAATCAATTGGATGGCAGGAGATGATATGATTGCCATTGCTTATCATGCCAGAAGGGATTTTGGCAAGCCTTTCTTCTCTGAAGTGGTTTTCCTGGCATGCTGGAGCATTTGGAATGTTAGGAATGACAGGGTTTTCAGAAATATTAGACCTTCTTTTCGTAGGTGGAGGTCTAACCTTATTTTAGACATTTCTCTTTTGTTCATAGGATTAATCCTAAGTTCAAAGAGGAATTGCTTAGATGGATTTACTCTTTGCCACCTTGAGGTTAGCATGTTATTTTTTCCTCTTTTTTCCTTTTTGGGTCTCTTGGACCTTGTAAGTTATGTACATATGTAACCTTATTTTTGGGATGAATAAAATTTCTGTGGGTTCCATACCCTATAGTTTCAGGTCAAAATAATAATAAAGTTGTTATTTATATTTCATTATATCATGATAAATGTTTACTACTCATGCTAGAATTGTATTAACCGAAAACTTAGTACATGTGTGAATACATAGACAAATAGAGTGTCACTAGTATGCCTCTACTTGACTAGCTCGTTGAATCAAAGATGGTTAAGTTTCCTAGCCATAGACATGAGTTGTCATTTGATTAATGGGATCACATCATTAGATAATGATGTGTTTGACTTGACCCATTCCGTTAGCTTAGCACTTGATCGTCTACTATATTGCTATTGATTCCTTCATGACTTATACATGTTCCTATGACTATGAGATTATGCAACTCTCGAATACCGTAGGAACACTTTGTGTGCTACCAAACGTCACGACGTAACTGGGTGATTATAAAGGTGCTCTACAGGTGTCTCCTGAAGGAAATATGCCCTCGAGGCAATAATAAAGTTGTTATTTATATTTCCTTATATCATGATAAATGTTTATTATTCATGCTAGAATTGTATTAACCGGAAACTTAGTACATGTGTGAATACATAGACAAACATAGTGTCACTAGTATGCCTCTACTTGACTAGCTCGTTGAATCAAAGATGGTTAAGTTTCCTAGCCATAGATATAAGTTGTCATCTGATTTACGGGATCACATCATTAGAGAATGATGTGATTGACTTGACCCATTCCGTTAGCTTAGCACTTGATCATTTAGTATGTTGCTATTGCTTTCTTCATGACTTATACATGTTCCTATGGCTATGAGATTATGCAACTCCCGAATACCGGAGGAACACTTTGTGTGCTACCAAACATCACAATGTAACTGGATGATTATAAAGGTGCTCTACAGGTGTCTATGATGGTGTTTGTTGGGTTGGCATAGATCGAGATTAGGATTTGTCACTCCGATTGTCGGAGAGGTATCTTTGGGCCCTCTCGACAATGCACATCACTATAAGCCTTGCAAGCAATGTGACTAATGAGTTAGTTGTGGGATGATGCATTACGCAACGAGTAAAGAGACTTGCCGGTAACGAGATTGAACTAGGTATGAGGATACCGACGATCAAATCTCGGGCAAGTAACATACCGATGACAAAGGAAACAACGTATGTTGTTATGCGGTTTGACCGATAAAGATCTTCGTAGAATATGTAGGAGCCAATATGAGCATCCAGGTTCCGCTATTGGTTATTGACCGGAGATGAGTCTCGGCCATATCTACATAGTTCTCAAACCCGTAGGGTCCGCACGCTTAACGTTCGATGACGATTGGTATTATGAGTTTATGAGTTTTGATGTACCGAAGGTTGTTCGGAGTCCCAGATGAAATCAGGGACATGACGAGGAGTCTCAAAATGTTCGAGACGTAAAGATCGATATATTGGAAGGCTATATTCGGACATCGGAAAGGTTCTGAGTGGTTCGGGTATTTATCGGAGTACCGGAGAGTTACGGGAATTCGTCCGGGAGTATATGGGCCTTATTGGGCTTTAGGGGAGAGAGAGAGGGGATGCCTAGGGCAGGCCGCACGCCCCCCCAAGGCCTAGTCCGAATTGGACTAGGGGTAGGGGCGGCGCCCCCTCCTTCCTTCTCTTCTCTCTTCCCCTTCCTTTTCTCCTACTCCTACTACTTGGAAGGGGGTGGGGGACATACTCCCGGTGGGAGTAGGACTCCCCAGGGCGCGCCATAGTAGAGGGCCGGCCCTCCCCCTCCTCCACTCTTTTATATACGGGGGAAGGGGGCACCCGAAAAACACACAAGTTTATCATTGATCTTTTAGTCGTATGTGGTGCCCCCCTCCACCATAATCCACCTCGGTTATATCGTCGTAGTTCTTAGGCGAAGCACTGCGCTGGTACATTAATCATGACCGTCATCACGCCGTCGTGCTGATGAAGCTCTCCCTCGAAGCTCTACTGGATCATGAGTTCGTGGGACGTCGCCGAGCTGAACGTGTGCAGATCGCGAAGGTGACGTACGTTCGGTACTAAGGACCGGTCGATCGTGAAGACGTACAACTACATCAACCGCGTTTTCATAACGCTTCCTGCAACGTCTTGAGCTTACGTTGGTTTTCCCCGAAGAGGAGAGGGTGATGCAGCAAGTGTAGCGTAAGTATTTCCCTCAGTTTTGAGAACCAAGGTACCAATTCAGTAGGAGGCTCCTCAAAAGTCCCACGCACCTACACAAACAAACTGAGAACTCGCAACCAACGCGATAAAGGGGTTGTCAATCCCTTCACGGCCACTTGCGGAAGTGAGATCTGATAGAGATAGTATGATAAGATAAATATATTTTTGGTATTTTATAATATAGATGCAAAAAGTAAAGATGCAAATAAAAGTAAATTGGAATCAAATATGATAAGAGATAGACCCGGGGGCCATAGGTTTCACTAGAGGCTTCTCTCGAGATAGCATAAGTATTATGGTGGGTGAGCAAATTACTGTTGAGCAATTGATAGAAAAGCGAATAATTATGAGATTATCTAGGCATGATCAACTATATAGGCATCACGTCCATAACAAGTAGACCGACTCCTGCCTGCATCTACTACTATTACTCCACACATCGAACGACTCCTGCCTGCATCTAGAGTATTAAGTTCATAAGAATAGAGTAACGCTTTAAGCAAGATGACATGATGTAGAGGGATAAACTCATGCAATATGATATAAACCCCAACTTTTTATCCTCGATGGCAACAATACAATACGTGTCTTGCAACCCTTTCTGTCACTGGGTAAGAACACCGCAAGATTGAACCCAAAGCTAAGCACTTCTCCCATGGCAAGAAAGATCAATCTAGTAGGCCAAACCAAATCGATAATTCGAAGAGACTTGCAAAGATAACTCAATCATATAAAAGAATTCAGAGAAGATTCAATTATTATCCATAGATAAACTTGATCATAAACCCACAATTCATCGGATCTCGACAAACACACTGCAAAAAGAGATTACATCAAATAGATCTCCACAAGAGAGGGGGAGAACATTGTATTGAGATCCAAAAAGAGAGAAGAAGCCATCTAGCTAATAACTATGGACCCGTAGGTCTGTGGTAAACTACTCACAACTCATCGGAGGGGCAAGGATGTTGATGTAGAAGCCCTCCGTGGTCGATTCCCCCTCCGGCAAAACACCGGCGAAGGCTCCCAGATGGGATCTCGCGGATACAGAAGGTTACGGCGGTGGAAATTGTGTTTCGGGTGCTCCCTGGATGTTTTCGGGGTACGTAGGTATATATAGGAGGAAGAAGTACGTCGATGGCCGCCCGAGTGGCCCACAAGACAGGGGAGCGCCCTAAAGGGGGGGGGGCGCCCTCCTATCTCGTGGCCGCCTCGACTGCTTCTTGGCTTGCACTCCAACTCCTCTGGATCATGTTCGTTCCAAAAATCATGCTCCCGAAGGTTTCATTCCGTTTGGACTCCGTTTGATATTCCTTTTCTTCGAAATACTGAAATAGGCAAAAAAACAGCAATACGGGCTGGGCCTCTGGTTAGTAGGTTAGTCCCAAAAATGATATAAAAGTGTAAAATAAAGCCCATAGACATCCAAAAGGGGTAATATAATAGAATGGAACAATAAAAAATTATAGATACGTTGGATACCTATCAAGCATCCCCAAGCTCAATTCCTGCTCGTCCTCGAGTAGGTAAATGATAAAAAAGAAATTTTTGATGTGGAATTCTACATGGCATAATTCTCAGTGTAATTTTCTTTATTGTGGCATGAATGTTCAGATCCAAATGATTCAAAATAAAAGCTTATAAAACATAAAAAATAATAATGCTTCGAAGCATACTAACAAATAATCATGTCCTATCAAAATAGCATAGCCAAAGAAAGCTTATCCCTACAAAATCATATAGTTAGGCCATGCTTCATTTTCATTACACAAAATACTCCCATCATGCACAACCCCGATGACGAGCCGAGCAATTGTTTCATACTTTTTAACGCGCTTCAACTTTTTCAACTCTTACGCAATACATGAGCGTAAGCCATGGACATACCACTATGGTGGTATATGGTGGTTGTGAGGACAAAAAGGGAGAAGATAGTCTCACATCAACTAGGCGTATTAACGGGCTATATGGAGATGCCCATTAATAGATATCAATGTGAGTGAGTAGGGATTGCCATGCAACAGATGCACTAGAGCTATAAACATATGAAAGCTCAAAAAGAAACTAAGTGGGTGTGCATCCAACTTGCTTGCTCACGAAGACCTAGGGCATTTTGAGGAAGCCCATCATTGGAATATACAAGCCAAGTTCTATAATGAAAAATTCCCACTTAGTATATGAAAGTGACAACATATGAGACTCTCTATCATGAAGATCATGGTGCTATTTTGAAGCACAAGTGTGGAAAAAGAGATAGTAGCATTGTCCCTTCTCTCTTTTTCTCTCATTTTTTTCTTTTTCTTTTCCCTTTTTATCTTTTTCTTTTTTTTCTTTGGCCTCTTTTTTTTCTTCTTTTTGGCCTTTCTCTTTTTTTTCTCATTTTTTTTCTTTTTGTAAAGTTCGAAGTCTCATCCCGACTTGTGGGGGAATCATAGCCTTCATAATCCTTTCCTCACTAGGACAATGCTCTAATAATGAAGATTATCACACTTATATGGATTTACAACTCAAGAATTACAACACAAAGCTAGAACAAGATATGACTCTATATGAATGCCTTCAGCGGTGTACCGGGATATGCAATGAATCAAGAGCGACATGTATGAAAATTATGAAGGTGGCCTTGCCACAAATACAATGTCAACTACATGATCATGCAAAAGAGCAATATGACAATGATGGAATGTGTCATAATAAACGGAACGGTGGAAAGTTGCATGGCAATATATCTCGGAATGGCTATGGAAATGCCATAATAGGTAGGTATGGTGGCTGTTTTGAGGAAGGTAAATAAAGGGTTCATGATACCGGCGAAAGTTGTGTGGTAATAATAAAGGCTAGCAAAGTAAAAGGATGAGTGTGCATATGTCCATGGACTCACATTAGTCAAAAAAAACTCATATACTTATTGAGAAAGTCTACTTCGCCCTCGAAGCAAAGTACTACTACGCATGCCCCAAGATGTATAGATTGGTAGGAAAAGACCATCGCTCGTCCCCGACTGCCACTCATAAGGAAGACAATCAAAAGAGCACCTCATGCAACAAATTTGTCACACAACTTTTACCATACGTGCATGCTACGGGACTTGCCAACTTCAAAAAAAGTATTTCTCAATTTAATAATTACCCACTTGCATGACCCTAACATTACTACCTTTATATCTCAAAACAATTATCAAGCATCAAGTTGATCATAGCATCCAATTCTTTTTCTATGATAGTTTTTATTATACCCAACTTGGATGCTCATCATTCTAGGACCAAATTATAACCATAGCAAATACCATGCTGTTCTAAAAGACTCTCAAAATAATATAAGTGAAGCATGAGATACTAGAAATTTCTTCAAAATTAAGACACTACCGTGCTCTAAAAGATATAAGTGAAGCACTAGAGCAAAAACTATCAAGCCCAAAAGATATAAGTGAAGCACATAGAGTATTCTAGCAAATTCTAATCAAGTAGGCTTCTCCCAAAAGGTGTGTACAGCAAGGATAATTGTGGTAAACTAAAAAGCAAAGACTAATATAATACACGACGCTCCAAGCAAAACACATATCATGTGGCGAATAAAAATATAGCTCCAAGTAAAGTTACCAATGAACGAAGACGAAAGAGGGGATGCCTTCCCGGGGCATCCCCAAGCTTAGGCTTTTGGCTATCCTTGAATATCTTGGGGTTCCATGGGCATCCCCGAGCTTAGTCTCTTGCCACTCCTTATTCCATAGTCCATAAAAGCTTTACCCAAAACTTGAAAACTTCACAACACAAAACTCAACAGGAAATCTTATAAGCTCCGTTAGAGAAAGAAAACAAAACCACCACATAAGGTACTGCAATGAACTCATTCTTTATTTAATTTGGTGTTAAACCTACTGTATTCCAACTTCTCTATGGTTTATAAACTATTTTACTAGCCATAGATGCATCAAAATAAGCAAACAACACATGAAAAACAGAATCTGTCAAAAACAGAACAGTCTGTAGCAATCTGTAACTAACGCAACTTCTGGAACTCTAAAAATCCTACCAAAATAGGACGTACTGGGAAATTTATCTATTGATCAGCATAAAAAATAATCACTGCAAAATCATGTTGCTGTGATTTATTGAATTTTTTCTCGTGAACGCAAAGTTTCTGTTTTTCAACAGAATCAAATCAACTATCATCATAGTTTATCCTATAGGTT